>NW_015176488.1:225513-234931 GCF_001447785.1 Gekko japonicus | reverse complement strand
AATAATAATAATAATAATAATAATAATAATAATAATAATAACAACAACAACAACAACAACAACAAAAACAACAACAACTAGGCACACAGGCTGAATAAATGGCCAGTCCCAAAAAAAAGTGTGACAAAGGAACCAAATAGTTATAATAAGATATTTCGGTTTAATGTAGTCCACACGAACTTCCCAATGTTTGTATTTGCCCTTGTGATGCCATCCACAGCCTGTCTTTTATTACAAAAAGAAATGGCTAAGGGTTTGGGGGGGGGGTTACGAACAGGTAAAGAGCCAATCTAGATTCAGGTGGGGGCGCTGTGTTGGTCTGAAGCAACAGAACAAAGTTTGAGTCCAGCTGGGCCCCTTCAAGGCCAACAAAGGTTTATTCAAGGTATGAGCTTTCGTGTGCAGATATCTGAGGGAGTTTGTGTGCACACAAAAGCTCCTACCTTGAATAAACTTTTGTTGGTCCTTGAGGTGGCCACTGGACTCAAAATTTGTTAAAGTTTTATTCTGAGTCCAGTGGGGGCACCTTTAAGACCAACCAAGTTTTATTCAAGGTATGAGCTGCCGTGTGCACGCACACTGCCATATGCTAGCACAGAGATGTGAAGGTCAAGAAAAAAACTGGAAAAAATAATCTGGGGGGGGAACCAGGCCCCCCCATCCTTTCCCCCCTAATTTTCCCACAATTTTTTTTAAATTTTGGAGTAGCACTGGGGTGGGGGGGGGAGAACCTATCTTTATGATGCAGTTCCGCAGGGCCTGCAAGACAGAGCTCTTCCGCCAGGCGTTTAGTTAGGGAGCCGCCGCTGCTATAGAGCCCTGGCCCTTGGTCTTGACATCGAGCCGGCGCCACAGGAAATCATGAGCAGAACAACATCTGGGAAGCTGAAATCTATTCTGAAAGTGAGCCATCTTGGATAATTAATTGCTACCAGCACTTTGTGAATGTGTATCTGTTTTTAACTGTTGTGTTTTTATATGATTGTATGTTTTAATTGTATTTATGCTTGAGTGGAAGCCGCCCTGAGCCTGCTTTGTGGGGAGGGCGGGGTATAAATGAGACAAATAAATAAATAAATACAATACTGTCTGGTTTAGAATGGGTGAAACACTTTCGAAGACAAGGTGGGCATGCTGTAGACATACGCAGCTCTTAAAAACAAGACGTGTTTCTGCACCTAGAAGGATACCTAATCTTTGTCAGGGGAACACACGGGGCTTTCACTGATTCTCAATGGTTGTGTGCCTTCTGTTTCCCTTTTGACCCGACTCTTCCCCTGTGGTTGACCTTTTCGCCTTTCCCTCCAACCACTGTGACACACATACCTCCTAGACCGGGTAAGAAGCAGCTTATTGCCCAGCCTAGGTGGAGGGGGAAAGAAGATGGAGCAGAAACTGTACCAAAGTCTCAGAGGAAAACTCTGAAAGTTTCCTTGAGAATTGAGCTCTCTCTAACCTGTAGCCACAGAAGGATGAAGACAACATCTAGCTGTGTGCAGATATTATTAGTGAAAGGTAAGAGTTTCAATTAATTTTGAATTCAATACAAAGCTGTACTCATAGCTTAATCACTATGGTTTGATATGTTTTGGTGTAGTGCCAGTTAGGTGTTGTGGTTAAGTGCACAGACTCCAATCTGGGAGAACCGGGTTTGATTCCCCACTCCTCCCACTTGCAGCTGCTGGATGACCTTGGACAAGCCATAGTTCTGTCAGAGGAGTTCCTGAAAAGAGCAGTTTCTCTCAGAGCTCTCTCAGCCCCACCTACCTCGCAGGATGTCTGTTGTGGGGAGGGGAAGGGAAAGGAGACTGTAAGCCACTCTAAGTCTCCAAGTGAAGGGCGGGGTATAAATCCAAACTCTTCTTCTCTTCTTCTTTATGTAATTTGTAATTTAATTTACTTTTACTACTATAATACTTTCTGAATAAATCCCTCTAATATTAGCAGTAATGACTGAGAGAAGGGGTTTATAGTTTATTATTATTAACTAGTTGGTAGGGAGGCCCCTACAATAAAAACTGCGACATGCCGCATCAGTTCTAAAGTATTTTGCACATGTGTGGCATCATTAAATATAGGGGTTTTTTCCCCCTTCCCTTCTCTGCAAAATGGTACGACCCTCTAATAACATCTGAAAGCATCTCCACATTTCAAATCCGTCTCAGGAGAAACTGCTCTGCACCCACTGCCAGACAAAATGATAGATTTCCAAATGCTCCTAGGATGACCAAACATGTCCTTACATGTAGAAAATGCCCCATAGACATTAAAAAATATTTCATGAGCATAAGGTGGTGGATGACAGTAGAATGAGCGCCAAGTGGTGTCGACCCAAAAGCCCCATTTCTTCTGTGACATTTGTATAATAAAGTATCGCTCAATCAACGTCATCCAGTGATAGTGAACTGATACCTCCCTCCAATTGCGTGCAAAAAATTTCCATGAATAACTTCATTTATAGGTGACACCTGAAGAGCAAGAAAGAAATTGCCAAGCTCTTGCAAGAATGATGCAGGCCTCAGGGACACCTTTATCGATCACTGAGAACGTGAATTGGCAGGAAGGGTTTAAAATTATTCAGACCACCATACTGTTTGCCCGGCAGATATTCTCCGAGCAAATGTCTTCTAGAAACTGAATATGAACATGCAATGAAATCTGACAGGGAGGGGGGGGGAATCAATGAACCATCTGGCAGTACCTACAGATGGATGGACAAACGTTCAGGGAAAAGCCATCATAAATTTTGTGATAATATTTCAACTCTCACGACAGTGCTGAAACAGGAGAGAATAGACGCAGTGTAGAAATTACTTACTAATAAAATATGTGAAGTTATAGAAAGGTTTGTAAGTGGTAAAATATTTGCTTTGGTGATTCACAATATGAAAGTAATATGAAAGTAGCATGGGAAATCATAGAAAATACATTTCCACACATTCCTACAATTGGATATGCTTCTCATGACCTAAATCACTGGGACAGTGATGCTGTGTATTCTTGGTGCTGGGGGGGGGGAGTGGAAGGGCTTCTGGAGTTCTGGCCCCACTGCTGGACCTCCTGATGGCCCCTTGGGTTTCTGCCACTGTGTGATACAGAGTGTTGGGCTGGATGCACCATTGGCCTGATCTAATATGGCTTCTCTTACGTTCTTATGTCTGGGGCAGTGATGCTCTGTGTTCTTGGTGCTTGAGGGGGCAACAGTGGGAGGGCTTCTCGAGTTCTGGTCCTGAAGGTGGACCTCCTGATGGCCCCTGGGTTTTGGCCACTGTGTGACACAGAGTGTTGGACTGGATGGGCCATTGGCCTGATCCAACATTGGCTTCTCATACGTTCTTATGTCTGGGGCAGTGATGCTCTATATTCTTGGTGTCTGGCCAACTGTAGGAGGGGTTCTGGAGTTCTGGCCCCTCTGGTGGACCTCCTGATGGCCCCTGGGTTTTAACCACTGTATGACACAGAGTGTTGGACTGGATGGGCCACTGGCCTGATCCAACACGGCTTCTCTTACGTTCTAAGATTTAACTCAAGACCAAGAAGAATTTTGTTGCCAGCCAGCAATGTTCCCTCTAAGATGTGGAGTCTTGTGAGCAAAAAATCTACTTAGTAAGCTACTGGCACTAAAGTTGTGAGCAAGTGACTTGGCTGTTGCATAACTTAGTTGGCTCTGGAGCCGTCCTTCCTGAGCTAAGACAAAAATGTGTGAGCTGGAGGCTAAAAAACTGTGAGCTAGCTCACACTAACTCACCTTAGAGGGAACACTGCTAGCCAGTTCATGTGGCTGAAGTTTCTTGAATCTGAAATCCAAAGGTTGTCATGTCAGTGATGGTAGTGTTCCTGCTACATTTGACTTGGTCAGCAATCTAGCAAAACTCTGGGCACTTGATGCCAGAAAAGTTCCCTCTTGACATTGCAGAATAAAAGACACCAGCCAGAAATACCTGGCCCAGGGGTGCCACCCGGGCCCCGCCAAACATACTCCCTCCTGAAACAGGGGGGCCAGTCCTGTGCACCCCACACAACCTCCATCTCCTCCTGCTTCACACCTGCTTCAGATCCACCCATCTTTGCAGCATGTGAAAGAAACGGTTCCATATCTGGAAACACTCACACCATATCAAGAAACAAACGAACACGTGAAAGAACAGAGACGTTTGTTTCAATTCATGAAAACCTCTCAAGGGTTCCAAAGAGCTGAACGAGGATAAAGACAAAGTGACAGAATCAGAAGCTTCAGAAACCAGTTCTGATGATGAGAGCGCTGAGATGCTGATGTTTTTATTTTTAAACTAGTTTTACGCACAGTTAAAATGCTATCATGTATATGCTGGTAATATATTGCTGAACAGTTGGATGTTTTGATGCTATAAATTTAACTACTTATCAAAATATGCTACAAGTTTTATCGTGAGTGCGTGGCCTTTTCTCTGATCATATAATATATTTTATGTTATTTACCACAAAGCTCCTATTTTTTTCTACCTTTCAGATAGCAAGAATTAACCTGCACGTGCTAAGGGAGCACCGGGGTGCGTTAACTTATACTTTCCTCTCAGGAGTTGGGCCTATTTGCCATTTTGCTTGCAGAAAAAAAAGGCAAATTCCATAAGTATGTCAAAAATTGCAGTTTTATATGCTAAGTAAATTAGAAATGATGCATTATAGTCAATGCATTTTATGTTGTTAAAGCAATAAAATTAGGTTTGATAGGACAATAAGTATTGCATACATTTCAGGTTTTCCCTGAGAGCCAGCTCGGTATAGTGGTTAAGTGCAGGCGGACTCTAATCTGGGAGAGCCAGGTCTGATTCCCCACTCCTCCACATGCAGCTGCTGGGTGACCTTGGGTCAGTGACAAGTCCTCTCAGAGCTGTTCTCTCACCAGAAGTTCTCGAAAGAAGAAGAGTCGCTTAGACAACAGTCCTTGGTGTGAGAACACACTGCAATTACGTACGCGACACAAGCTTCCTTTACAGGAGTCCCCCCCCCATCAAAGCCACCTAATTCTGAATCTTCATAGAATGGGGGGGGGACATTTCATTAGAACCAAACCAAAAGGAACCAACTTGCTCAGCCCACACGTGAAATTTAATTTCCCTCCTTCCCTCAGTGAGGTCTAATTTCCTGACAGAGAGACCGACGGCATTAATAACACCAAAATTCCATCTTCCGAACAATTAGAAAGCCTGTTTTTTTAAAAAAAAAATCAATGGCCACATTACAAAAAGCTCCTGCATTGTACCTTGCCCGGGTCCCTCCTGCTGGATGATCAATGACCCCTTTTGCGGCACACAGGAGGAAAAGGCCCTGCCCAGGAGCTGCCGAGACGCAAGCCTTGGAAAATATTCCTGTTGTCCCTGGTAGGGGAGGCCTCTCACGAGTTGACCGAGTTGCCAATTTGTCCCCGGGCTGCATCACGTGGCTGAAACCGCTGCCTCTCTCTCTGTGTGTGTGCGTGTGTGAGAGAGAGAGACAGAGAGAGACAGAGAGAGAGAGAGATCCGACTCGCTCGCTAGGAGTTCCCCTCTCCAACTCCCCATCTTTGCTGCTGATGCTTCTGCACACATTTCCGCCCCCCCAGCTCTAATGATATTATCCATCAGTTTCTCAGACTATTACATTTACAATTTGCTAATCCCTTTTACAAACACGCAGCCTGCGTTTTAAGCAGAGCGTTTCATCAAGCACCGAAATCCTGCTGGGAAACAGCCCTCTATTGACGGGGT
Source organism: Gekko japonicus (assembly GCF_001447785.1). Taxonomy (NCBI): domain Eukaryota; kingdom Metazoa; phylum Chordata; class Lepidosauria; order Squamata; family Gekkonidae; genus Gekko; species Gekko japonicus. The sequence continues at coordinate 229,205 of NW_015176488.1, read as the reverse complement.
CTTTAACGACCTTTCTCCTCACAACCACCTCCGACAACAGGCGAAGCCCCAGTGCATTTTAAGGCCTGAACCAGCCGTACAGATGATAACCCGATCGACGATCCCGCTGAAGGACATTGATTCGGCCCATCGTCCGTCTCAAATAAATCATCATTAAATGGGGACACGCACAGAGATTACGGGTGAGAGTCAAGTAATCACAAACCCCTTGAGACTGGGAACAGCACGGATTTCAATTACTGCATTCGACACGGTATGCAAATATAGCAATTACGGGACCTCTCTCTTAAATTTTTTTTGGGGGGAAAGGGTTGCTAGTTGGATGAACTCCTATAGTCTGGGCGAGACTGAGGGATACAAGAGGGACTTGAGAAATGCAACGAGGGGAAGACACGGTTCCATTTTATTCAGCACTCAAGCATACAAGGGCAACCTCTCCACTCTTGGCTGTTGCGGGATCTGAGCTTGTTAAAGGGCACAAGAGGAGTGAACTTCAGCCACAGCAATTACATTTGCGGGAGTCCCGTCTGCAGCGATGGCTGCACCACCCCACTAGGCCTGGGAGGCCTCTTACCCGACTTCCTTGCCACGATTCAACCCCACTACCCAGCCGCGACTGACCCACACACCCCTGGAAAAAGTAGCAGCCTAGGGATGGATTTGGTAGAGAGGGTTCCCCCCTGGGTTTTGAAGGCAACCATTCATTACCCCGTTAAGTAGTGGAACAGGAAGCTGAACCCGAAGGACAGACCCACCGAAAGAATACGAAGGACATGGGGAAAGAAGCAGCGTAAAATACAGCTTGCAAAAAACGGAACTAAGAGGGCGCAAGGCAGGGCTGGTCAGTCCTGCTTCCAGTCCCCGGCTGCCAGCAACGAAACGAAGGAAACACTCCGGAGCTTTGCAATTTGGCTTTAAAGGCTGTCACAGATAGGCAGAGGGATGTAGATTTCCCAGAAAAACTGGAATCGGAAAATTGTCTGAGGCCTTTAAATAAAGCATAAGTAAACTTCTTGTAGGAGCTGCGGTGGCTCAAGTGGTTAAGACGCTGAACTGCAGGCTGTGGAAGGTCGTAGTTCAGCAGATCGAGACCCGGGTGCCGCAAGACAGAGTGAGCTCCCGTCTCTAGTTCCAGCTCCTGCCAACCTAGCAGTTCGAAAGCAAGAAATTGCAAGTAGATAAATAGGTACCATTTTGGTGGGAAGGTAACAGCATTCCGTGCGCCTTGGTGTTTAGTCATGCCGGCCACATGACCACGGAAACGTCTTCGGACAGTGCTGGCTCTTTGGCTTTGAAACGGAGATGAGCGCCGCAACCCTAGAGTCGGACTCGACTGGCTTTCGAGCAAGGGAACCTATACCTTTACCTTTTTTAAAACTTCTTGTAATGCTGTATTTGTGTGCTGGTTTTAATTGCTTTCAAGATGAGATTTTAATTTGCATGTTTAAATCCATTAGTCACCTTGTCGGCCGCACGAGGGCAGAAAAGCAAGGTAAAAAAAATCTTGATGTTAATAAAGACAGTAATAATAAAGTAAGGTAAAGGTAAAGGTTTCCCTTGCTCAAAAGCCAGTCGAATCCGAATCTAGGGGGCAGTGCTCATCTCCGTTTCCAAGCCGAAGAGCCAGCGCTGTCCAAAGACGTTTCCATGGTCATGTGGCCGGCATGACTAAATACCAAGGTGCACGGAACGCTGTTACCTTCCCACCAAAGTGGTACCTATTAATCTACTTGCAATTTCTTGCTTTCGAACGGCTAGGTTGGCAGGAGCTGGGGCCAGAGACGGGAGCTCACTCCATCATGTACTCCGTCACCTGGCACTCGGGTCTGCAGTTCAGCATCTTAACCACTGAGCCACCGCAGCCCCCAATAATAAAGTACACCTCTGTTAATAAATAAAGTACACCTTTGTACAGACTAGCTTGCTTAAAAGGGTTCTAGCGATGGCCACCAATTTGTTATTATTACTTTTATGAAACGAATCTTTTAAGAAACGGAAGGATTCGGCAGAAAAACAACACAACTGCATTTCTCCCACCCCACATTTCTGGGCACGCACCACAGAAGTACACGGCTCCTTGTAATCTTAGCAATGGTTTTTCCCTTGGCTCTACCTCGGTGAGAAACAGTCAAAATGTGCATGTTTATAGTTAAGCCTACACAGACAAATGAAGTACCGGCAGCTTCTCTCTGCTGCACGGCTCTCACACACGTTGCACATTTATCTTAGACTGCACTTCAAGCATATTAATGCTGGTCTTACCAGCTGCTCTCAACAGAAGCTACATTCCCCCCTTCCAGACCAGCTAGGTTTTCGGGACAGGCCTCTGTTTCATGTACCACAGGAATCTACTGCTTCTGTTGGGAATGACCCACCACGAGTACCGTGCTCACAAAGGATCACAAGCTGAACATGAGCCTGCAGTGTGATGTGGCTGCGACGAAAGCTAATGCAGTCTTAGGATGCACTGACAGAAGCATTGTGTCCAGATCACGGGAGGTGGTAGTTCCGCTCTATTCTGCTATGGTCAGGCCTCACCTGGAGTCCTGTGTCCAGTTTTGGGCACCACATCTTAGGAAGGATGTTGACAAGCTCGAGTGTGTCCAGAAGAGGGCAACCAGGATGGTGAGAGGGTTGGAATTCAAGTCTTACGAGGAAAGGCTGAAAGAGTTGGGTATGTTTGGCCTAGGAAAGAGAAAGCTTAGAGAGGACATGGTTGTAGTCTTCAAGTATTTGAAGGGCTGTCATGTAGAAGATGGAGCAGATTTATTTTTTCTTGGTCCGGATTGCAAGACTAGATCTAATGAGTGGAAACCACAAGGGAGTCAATACCGGCTAAATATCAAAAGAAACTTCCTGACTGTAAGAGTGCTTGAGCAGTGGAACAGACTGCCTTGGGAGGTGGTGGAGGCTCCTTCGCTGGGTGTTTTCAAGCAGAGGCTGGACGACCATCTTTCGGGTATGGTGCAGGGCTATCTTTCGGCTGTGCTCTGAGAGTGCAGGAGTTGGACTAGATGACCTGCACGGTCCCTTCCAACTCTAACATTCTGTGATTCTATGATTCAAGCAGAGGTTGTCTTCCATTCCCCAGTTTGTGTGTGCAGGAGTATATGGAGGCAGCACATTGAGATACTGTGGGGAAATGGGAGACCTGTGCACACCTCCCAGTCTTCATTTGCCTTGCCAGTTATTCACATGTCAGCTACTAACAGATTCCATCTGGACTTTCCGGAGTGGATGAAAAGAGGGTGGGAAACGGGGCTCTACTGAGCTCAGTGGAGACCCCCCCACCCAGGTTTGTCCACGGCACCTGCAGCAGAAGTGGATTATCCTTCTTAGTATTAATCCACGAACTACAGAGTTTCATTCTCAGAAACTTCTCAGTTCTTCAGCACTGTGATAGATCAAGATGGGCGGCCGTGTTAGTCTGTCTGCAGCAGCAGGAGAAAAAAGCAAGAGCCCCGGAGCACCTGAAAGACGAACACAATTGGTGGCAGGGGAGGAGCTCTCGTGAGTCACTGTGCCCTTCTTTAGATCCAGCTAGAAGGTGAGTCCATCTGTCTTATATCTTATCGGAGAGTGGAGTGATTTCAGCTGCAGAATTACAATAGCTGGTCAATAACAATTATCAGTGTCAAATGAACTCATATTCTAGCTGTATCGGAAGATGTAAGCAGTGACTCACAAAAGCT
>NW_015176488.1:221713-224123 GCF_001447785.1 Gekko japonicus | reverse complement strand
GTATGGCTCGAAGCTTAACATAGGAGCCCTATGAGGTGATTCATGTAAACGTTTCAATACATTACAGAACAGATTTATTCTCTCTTGCTCCGGATTGCAAGACTAGATCTAATGGGTGGAAATCAATACCGGCTAAATGTTAAGAGAGACGTCCTAACTGTAAGGGTGGCTGAGCAGTGGAACTGGGAGACCTGTGCACACCTCCCAGTCTTCATTTGCCTTGCCAGTTATTCACATGTCAGCTACTAACAGATTCCATCTGGACTTTCCGGAGTGGATGAAAAGAGGGTGGGAAACGGGGCTCTACTGAGCTCAGTGTCCCCCCCCCCCAGGTTTGACCACAGCACCTGCAGCAGAAGTGGATTATCCTTCTTAGTAATAATCCACGAACTACAGAGTTTCATTCTCAGAAACTTCTCAGTTCTTCAGCACTGTGATAGTTCAAGATGGGCGGCCGTGTTAGTCTGTCTGCAGCAGGAGAAAAGAGCAAGAGTCCAGGAGCACCTGAAAGACTAACCAAATTCGTGGCAGGGGAGGACCTTTCATGAATCACTTTGCCCTTCTTTAGATCCAGCTAGAAGGTGAGTCCATCTGTCTTATATCTTAGACTGTGGAGTGATTTCAGCTGCAGAATGACAATAGCTGGCCAATAACAATTGTCAGTGTCGTGAGTCACTGTGCCCTTCTTTAGATCCAGCTAGAAGGTGAGTCCATCTGTCTTATATCTTATCGGAGAGTGGAGTGATTTCAGCTGCAGAATTACAATAGCTGGTCAATAACAATTATCAGTGTCAAATGAACTCATATTCTAGCTGTATCGGAAGATGTAAGCAGTGACTCACAAAAGCTCACCCCCTGCCACAGATTTTGTTAGTCTTTCAGGATGCTCCTGGACTCCTGCTCTTGTCTCCTGCTGCAGACAGACTAACCTGGCCTCCCATCTTCGTAAGAAGTGACTGCAGGGACTCAGGAAAGCTCCTCCCCTGCCACCGATGGTGTTAGTCTTTCAGGTGCTCCTGGACTCTTGCTCTTTTCTCCTGCTGCAGACAGACTGACACGGCCGCCCATCTTGGTCTATTTGAAGAAATGAGCAGGGACTCAGGAAAGCTCTTCCCCTGCCACAGATTGTGTTAGTCTTTCAGGTGCCGCTGGACTCTTGCTCTTTTCTCCTGCTACAGGCAGACTAACAGGGCCGCCCATCTTGATTTATCTGAAGAAGCGAGCAGTGACTCACAAGAGCTCCTCCCCTGCCACAAAGTGTGTTAGTCTTTCAGGTGCTCCTGGACTCCTGCTCTTTTCTACACCTTCGGCATTATGTGAGTCTTTTATTGATTACCCAAGCCAGAAGGAACTACTGTTACTTCAGTACTACTACTACTACACGAAGCACAGATCCAAAGCTTCCATTCGCCCCCTAGCATTAGGGTATTATCCCGATGCAGATGGACACATTCTTCTGTCTGGCAACTACAATCTCGGAGAGTGCTGCTCTCTTATTGCTGGCACAATCTTAACTGGCACAGTGAGTTTTTGGCAACTGCTGCTGTCCAGGCACCTGCAAGGCCCATGAAGTCACTCCCTGTCCTCCACGCATCCCAAAGGGCAAGGCGTGCCATATTTAAAAGCAGAAAATACTCACCGCCTCTCTTTACATTACCCGGTCCCCCACCCTGCTGCATTTTTGGACAGGCATTCCAACACAAGCAAGCAAGCGGCCGTTTGGTTACCTCAGCAACAGGGACACATTCCTCTCTTCCCCCCCCCCTTCTGCAAATACACACACACACCGACATTCTTGCCCTTGAGAAACGCTCCCGTGCCCTTTCACCAGGAAGTGTAAGTACTATTCGGAAGCAGTGTTCCCTCTAAGCTGAGTCAGTGTGAGCTAGCTCACAGTGTTTTAGTCTCCGGCTCACACATTTTTGTCTCCACTCAGGCAGAAGGGCTCCAGAGCAAACTGATTGAAGCAGTAGCCAAATTGCTTGCTCACAACCTTAATGCCAGCAGCTCACAAGGAAGAATTTTTGCTCACAAGACTCCACAGCTTAGAGGGAGCATTGTTTGGAAGGTGTGCAAAGGTGAGCAAAACCGTCCCCAGGCGTATCCATTCAGCACACAGCCCCACCTCAGAGACAGCAGCTCCTGAGGGACCAGGCAACGGCCAGCTATGCCAGCAAGGCGCACCTCTGGCAGGAGTTACTCTTTGCTAAGATCGAGTGCTGCAAAAGCCGGGGGGGGAGGACTGCAGGGATTTTAGGCACAGCAGAGAGTAGATCACCAACGGCCTGCAGCAATGACTCTTTTTTATTATTATTATTATTATTATTACTATTTTGAGCCCCCGGAGGTGATTTTTTATTATTTTTTATCAAACTACAAAACTACTACAGAAAAAAGGGAAGGGGGGATT
>NW_015176488.1:216390-221029 GCF_001447785.1 Gekko japonicus | reverse complement strand
CCTCCCTGTTCTCTGGCATGCCCTGGAAGCGAAGAATCATGTTGGCCTTTTCCATTTGCACTTGCAGCAGTTGATCTTCCATGGAAATTTGTTTCCTTTCCAGTTTTTGTACTTTTTTCTTCACCTTCTGAGTAGTTGCAGCCACTTCCTTTACCTTCTCAGTATCTTCCCTCATTATTTGTATCATATCGTTTATCTGGGTTTGTTGTGCAGTAATACTTTGAGTCACTATAGACATCTGTTCCTTGAAGTTATTCAGCTGTTCCAGCAGAGGGCGCATATATTCCGCTATAGACTTTGCCACCTCGCTGGTAGCTTCCGGTTTCGGGCTCTCAGACCCTTTCACTTTCAAAATTTTTCTCTGTCCTTCCCTGCCATCTTTTTCGTTTGTTTACTTTCGCAATTTTTTAAAAAGTCTCTGAATGTGCGCTTGACCGCTTAGATTCACTTTGGTAAGTACTTCTAGGCAGTTTCCTTCGCGTTTTCTTCCGCTCCCCCCCTCAATCACTCAAAGTTCATGTGCATGGGAGGCGTCCCTCCCATGCTCGCCTTTTTCCCGTTCGGTGGGGTAGAGTGCTATCTTTTTCCCTTTGAAAAATGCTTCAAAGCTGACTCACGTTCATAATTGGTCGTTCGGCCTCGCTTTCAACTTTCATTTCTGCCGCTGGATCTCCCACGCTTGCTCCGGTCAGCATCACTAAATCCCTTCGGTCTCATAGCACGGAGAACCGTCGGAATGAAGAGGTGCCTCAATTCTCTGGCATTTCGCCCTCGAAGAGGCAACCTCTTGTAAGTTCCACGGCCAGGGTCCCTTTGCCAGGGCCCTGGGGGGTAAGCGAGCCTGCGCACCCCCTCCTTCGGCTGGAGCGCAGCTTCACCCCTGGGAGGTCCGGGAGGTGAGTCTGCTAGCACGCCACCATAAACCGGAAGTCCGCCTGCAGCAATGACTCTTGTCCATTCCCAGAAACTGCAGACTTCTGCATTGTAGTTAAAACATGAATTTCATATTAGTACCAAAACTCAATTAACTCTAACATTTGGTACTTTACAGCAAGGAAAGGAAGCAAGGATGACTCATGAGCTGAAAGGGCTTCAGCTTTGTTTTATAGAATATTAACTGAAATACGTTCAGGTGGGTAGCTGTGTTGACAGCAGGACAAATTTTGAGTGCCGTGGCCACCTCTAAGACCAACTAAAGGTTATTCAAGGTATGAGCTTTCGTGCACAGATATCTCTGTGTGTGCACACAAAAGCTCATACCTTGAATAAACTTTTGTTGGCCACTGGACTCTAAATGTGTTAAAGTTTTATTCTGTTTTTGAGTCCAGTTGCACCGTTAAGACCAACAAAGTTTTATTCAAGATATAAGCTGTTGTGTGCATGCACAGATAACTGCACACAGATCTGGGGACGTGTGCACGCACACAAAAGCTTATACCCAGAATAAAACTTTGCTGGTCACAAAGGTGCCTGACTTCACTCAAACTCTGTTCAACTGATATACACGGAACTACACGAGGAAACCAGCCAAACTGTTCTAATGCAAGTTCCCATACTCAGATGGTTTCTGAATAGCAACGAATGCCACTTTTAGTTCTTTGTTCGACAAAATACACCAATCCCAACTCCACTAATAAACTGGAAACATTTTCATTAGAGACTACCAAAATGCCCATTACGATAACCACAGATGGTATGGCGGGAAAGCCAGAGAAGGCGTGTTTGCAGTAAGGGCTTGGGAAAGCATGATGCATCTGCAGAGAGACACACATTTTATCCTGCACGGGTGACATGATCGAGGTTTATAAGATTATGCATGGGATAGAGCAGGTTAACAAAGAAGTACTTTTCTCCGTTTCTCACAATACAAGAACTCGTGGGCACTCCATGAAATTGCTGAGCAGTCAGGTTACAGCGGATACAAGGAAGTCCTTCTTCACCCAAAGAGTGATTATAACACATGGAATTCACTGCCACAGGAAGTGGCAGCAACTATAAGCATGGACAGCTTCAAGAGGGAACTGGATGAACATATGGAGCAGAGGTCCATCAGTGGCTATTAGCCACAAGGTATCCATAGGGACTCTCAGCCTGGGGCAAGGGACGCTCTGTATTCTTGGTGCTTTGGGGGGGGCAACAGTGGGAGGGCTTCTGGAGTTCCGGCCCCACTGGTGGACCTCCTGATGGCACCTGGGTTTTGGCCACTGTGTGACACACAGTGTTGGAATGGATGGGCCATCGGCCTGATCCAACATTGGCTTCTCATATGTTCTTATACGAACTCTCAGGTTGGGGCAAGGGATACTCTGTGTTCTTGGTGCTTGGGGGGGGGGTAAACAGTGGGAGGGCTTCTAGTGCCCTGGCCCCACTGCTGGACCTCCTGACGGCACCTGGTATTTTTGGCCACTGTGTGACACAGAGTGTTGGACTGGATGGGCCATTGGCCTGATCCAACATTGGCTTCTGATATGTTCCCCTCTCATCAGAAGCTTTCAGGAAGAGTTCAGCGAGTTCTCTCCCAACTTGTAATATTGGCACAAATACGCAGTTACCATATGCATGCACATCATTATTGCTAACAGATTACTGTGAATGCTCAAACTTGTGAACCGGAGAACTATCTTCTGGGGCCAATGGTGGTGGTCAACTCTTAAAACAATCAAGGATTACAAACCAGATAGTGACCCAAACCAGGTAACGTTCAACCTCAGAGACACTGACCTTGGTTGTCTACAAGCCCAGCTAAAACTCATGGACTTCACTGGCTCCCAGCTGAGACACTAACCAGGGCTGTGCCAGAACGCCGCCATGGCGCTCCTCGTCCTGCGACTTGTGCCAGCAAAGTAAGGCACAGGGAACCGGGAGCGCCAGAGGCAAGGGGCACAGTGAAGGGAGAGCAGCTGGGAAGCAGGGGACTCAGAAGCCCTTTGCCCTACCTGTTGACTGGCACGAGCGTGAAGTCGAGAGATGGCCATTCATTCAAACCCCGCCCACTGCGAACAGATGGCAGGCCTGGCGAACAAACAGGACGAGGCAGGGAGGTTCACGCAGCCATCCCACGTTCGAGAAACAAGACCTATTGATTTACTTTCTGCCTCTTCCACCTCAGTGGGGACTCAGAGCACATTACGTTGCTCTCCTCCCCTCCACTTTATCCTCACAACCGCCTTGCAAGGTAGGTGAGGCAGAGGTTGGGCGACTGGCCGAAGGTCACCCAGCGAGCGTGCATGGCAGAGTACGGCTTCGAACCCGGGTCTCCCAGATCCAAGACCAAAAGGCTAATCGCTATGCCACACTGCATCTCTGTGCAAGTATTCATAAGAACACCAGAGAAGCCAATGTTGGATCAGGCCAGTGGCCCATCCAGTCCAACACTCGGTGTCACACAGTGGCCAGAAATACCAGGTGCCATCAGGAGGTCCAGCAGTGGGGCCAGGGCACTAGAAGCCCTCCCACTGTTGACCCCCCCAAGCACCAAGCAGACAGAGCATCACTTGCCCCAGAGCCCCTATGGATACCTTGCGGCTAATAGCCACCAATGGACCTCTGCTCCATATGCCTATCTAATTCCCTTTTGAAGCCGTCCATTTGGTACCTTCAGTCTCTCAGAAGGGCGTCAGTGAGCATCTGAAGCACCCCCCCTCAGAGGAAATAAATGCAGTCAATTGCAAAAAGAAGGAAACGCTGCATGCAGTGACTGGAAACAATACATGCACGGTTGGAAAACAACTAGGCGAAAAGAATCCATTCCACAAAGAGGTTAATGAAACGGTTTCCACAAACAACAACTGCTTGGAGATAGAGGGCCTTAACCAAAGACTCCCTTTCCACCTGAAGTGTTTCATGGACAATCCCATTAGACAAAAAAAACCATTATGAGGAGAAAGGGAAGGAGAGAAGTACGATATGATGTAGAGGAGGGGGCTTTAAAACACGTCCTTTTCACTCTTGCTCCTCAAGCGTCTCAGGTTTAAGGACAAAGGAAGGGCTACAGCCAGCAGCAGCAGCTGAAACACTCAAGATCAGATAAGAAGCTGCAAGTGTCTTCATACACACAAACACAGAGGTCATTTTAGGGTTTTTCCCCCTCTGGGCCCATCTGCATGTTATTACAAGTCTTCAGTTTTGTTGGGGAGCAACAGGACTCTGCATTGCTTAAGAACAAAATAACAGAAGAGAAGCCGTGCTGGATCCGGCCAGTGGCCCATCCAGTCCAACACTCTGTGTCACACAGTGGCCAGAAATACCAGGTGCCATCAGGAGGTCCAGCAGTGGGGCCGGGACACTAGAAGCCCTCCCACTGTTGCTCCCCCTCCAAGCACCAAGAAGACAGAGCATCACTGGCCCAGACATAAGAACATAAGCGAAGCCAGTGTTGGATCAGGCCAGTGGCCCATCCGGTCCAGCACCCTGTGTCACAGTGGCCAAAGATACCATCAGGTGCCCTCAGGAGGTCCATCAGCAGGGCCAGAACTCCAGAAGCCCTGCCACTGTGCCCCCCCCCCCCAAGCACCAAGAAGACAGAGCATCACTGGCCCAGATATAGTGCATGGGGAGTGACCCTTAGAGAGGTAAGCATGTAAGTAATGTGATTTTCACAAGGAAGCCTACAGCAGCTTGGGGGGGGGGGTTTGAGGCT
>NW_015176488.1:212831-216320 GCF_001447785.1 Gekko japonicus | reverse complement strand
GCGGCTTGTCCCAGAGTCCCTGCTGCATGTCATAGTTGCAAAGAGAAAAGAGCTCAGGCGCTGAGCCAGAGAAGAAACGGCAGCCAGAGATTCGGCTTCTGCATGGGACTCGTACAGCCTGCTGAGCAAGAATTCTCCCCTCCCACGTTTCCCTCCTGGTTACCTGACCTCTTCTCCAGAGTGCCCCTGACTTCATCTGCTGCGGTTTCCCTCTTCTCTCCAAGTATGTTTTGCATATCTGTTTTGTAGCTGGGGGGGTTTGTGCGCAGGCATCTTGCCCCCTTGGCAATGCACCGATGCACAGGAAGGGATACTCCCTTTTTCCTTCTGGGATCTCACCACCACGCATGGGTAACCTTGCGCGCGAGGGGTGCAAACTGAGCACTGCAGCCTATGTACCAGTTGCAAATTGATTCTGGAACTGAAATTTGAAAATACTCAAGTTTAAACCAGGAAACAGGCGGGGGGGGGGGACCCAACCCACGGATCTGCAAGAGAGTGGGGGGGGGAATCCTCTCATCCCTCCCTACCTCCACCCTCTTCAGGCTGCCGTCTGTGATTATTTGATGTACAGTGACAATCTTGTGGGTGAGAAAATCTGAAAAGGGGATGTCTGACCACGAGACCTACAAAACCCCAGGTCAACCTTACAGTACCCTTCAGGTCCACGGATTCGTCTCTCTGCTCCTGCTTTGCCCCCCTGAAACGCAACAGTACTGCCCGGAGAGAGCAGAGACCTCACGCGTGTGTCTCCTTCAACACGGTCCCTTAGATAATTAGAGTACAAAGAAGGCGTAAGGCCTAAATTTGATTTGGAACGAAGTTAATAGAACTGATATCCCTGGATAAAAGGTGTACAGTTTAACATACTCTGATCTGGGGATAATGAGTTCTTGAAACTGAGTATTCTAAGAGTATCAATTAAAATAGAAAATTAGCACAGAAACCTCAGCGAGCACCCCCGCCCTTTGTTTATTTAGCCAGGACCCATAACTGATCAGGAAGAGTATGGGAAATGGATCACACGGCTCCCCTGTGCCGGAAACCACCCATCCACGGCAGGCCCAGCGACCTGCAGACTGCCTGGAGACAGAGAGGGGGGGGGGAATCAGCACAACAGCCAGAACCAGAACCAATGAAGAACATCTGCCAAGCAGAGGATCTTTTGCTCGACAGCGGAGCAAAGCACAACACTTCAAACTGTTATTCAATTACTATTTATTCATAACAACGCTGGGAGTCCAGTCAGGCACCTTTTAAACCAACAAAGTTTTACTCACGGTGTATGCTTTCACATGCATGCACGCTTCTTAAACACTGAGGTTTCCTGCGGGCTGACTCTTTCCTGAGCCCTTGGCCGAGGATCATGACAACTCCAAAAGCACCCTCCAGAACAGGGCACCCACTCGGAGAGAGCCTCCAAAAAATAACTAATCCAAAAAATAACTAATCCACTTCTGCTGTAATCACTGGAGCCAGGTGTGAGCTTTTGTGAGTCTGCTGCTCACGTCTTCAGATTCAGCCGGAATGTGAGTCCATCTGTCCTCCTTATCTGGGAGAGTGGAGCGATTTCAGATCCAAGATGTAAAGGCCCGATGGACTCACGTTCCAGCTGTACTGGAAGAAGCGAGCAGGGACTCACGAGAGCGCCTCCCCTGCCACACATTGTGTTAGTCTTTCAGGTGCTGCTGGACTCCGGCTCTTTTCTCCAGCTGCTGCAGACAGACTGAGATGGCCGCCCACCTCTATCTATCGCTTTAGAAGGCATCATGCCCAAGTGCTGACCTGGAGCCCTGGGGAAACCTGCAACGTGTCGGACAGACTCCACCACTGAGGGCTGAGGTGCCAACTGCAAACACCCCAGGAGAAAAGCAAGGCGGGTCTTCTTGCCCCAGACGGCTCCAGACAGGAGCACTCAGCTGCTGAAGTTCATCATGTCCAAGTCAATTTCTTTATGGTCACTCATAGTCCAGGGGTGGCCAAACTGTGGCTCGGGAGCGACACATTTTTGTCTTAGCTCAGGAGCGGCTCTTTAATCCATAACGTGCGGCTCCCAGCAGGGCAACTGGGGAAGCGAAATACCATTAGCAAACAAATATCATTGGACAAATAAATATCATCATCAGTATCTGCTTTTACCGCTTTTGTTATTATTTTTGGCAGTCTCATTTAATGTTAATAAAAAGCAAATCTGCATATTTCCCAGTAAAGACGTGTGATACTTGTTTGTGCCTCGTGGCTCTCAAACATCTGACATTTATTCTCTGTGGCTCTTACGGGAAGCACGATTGGCCACCCCTGTCAAGGTACTCAACATGGTTTAACTTCTGGGCTTTCCAGATGCACCCTGGATGCACGAGGCAAACAAACAAATATCCACAGACAGCAAACGTCCCACTTATGAACTGCAGAGCTAACTCAGTTTCCGAAATCTGCCCAGTATCAGCCCTCCTAAAGACGCTGTTCTGCCTCGTTTAGCAACAAACCAGATGGACAGTATCAGAGAACATATTAGATTAATCAGCCTCAGGCCTTATATATATACTGTGCCTGTTCTCTCAAATAATTCACCTCCAAAGACTGGGGGGGTGGGGGGGTGAGAAAGGGCACCATTTTAAAATCTGCCTGGTGCATACAAAGACCGACATTTCTCAGCCAGCTGCATTTTAGAACACTGAACAGTCCCCAACAGCACACAATCACACATGTCACCCTTGTGTGTGTTTTTAAAAAATATATTTTTATTGGGTTTTTTGACATAAGGAAACACACAAAACACATACACAAGTACCCCTCCACCCACCAACCTCATCCAAAAACTTGATATTTCCCTACCACCCTAATACTTAACTTCTAACTACATTTCATACTTCTGACTACCGATGAATTCATCCACTATTGTCTCCTAATCTGTATTTATTATCCAACCATCTATTTCATCACATGTAATTTATTTTTTATTCCTGTTGGGATTTCAATATCTATATTTCATTTCTAGTTATACTTTAACTCAATCAATAATTTTACTCAATCAGTCACAAGCACTAGGATCTCCAAATGTTATCTACTAGAACCAAATATTGGTTTACTTTTATACCAAACTTATAGCTTTGTCTCCAAAAGTACGATTATGGACACAGAAAAGAAAATTATATTGTTATTCAGCCTCACAATAATAGTTAATTAGCTCCTCTGCTCTATGATGGGGCCGGTATGAACTTATAGACTATCAAAGGCATCTCCTATGGCAATAAGCTGTTCCTTTCCTGCATTAAATCTACTCTTAAAGCCCCGGTCAGAGAACTCACTCAACTAAAGATTTCTAAACATATTTCACTATATAGAACATCTTTCTACTGCTTCCCATATCCATATTTCTTAAACCTATACTACAAAACATCAAACTTATCAATTTAAATAATATAGCATAGCTTCAAAGGAAGACATCCTTGAACAGTCTTTCTGTCCTTATTTTCCCATAAGGCATCA
>NW_015176488.1:196561-212773 GCF_001447785.1 Gekko japonicus | reverse complement strand
TGTCCTTATGTTCCAATTCAAAGGTTTAAAGTTAAGGTCCTTCAGTTTCTTTGAGCGCTTTTTTGCTTTTTTCCTTCTCTTTCTCCACTTCCTGTCTTTCTTACTCAGCGTGTTTAACAAATCTACGTTTCTGTCCATTCTTATTTTTCCGCTTTCTCTGTCTCCCGTCCTGTTCGGGGCATCCATCTCCTGTGTATCTTTCTCTTTAAGACCGCATTGGGTGCCTTGATGCTTCGGCTCCTGCTTGGCTTGATACAGTTCATTCAGCTCCTGTGTCTCTTTAATTTGTACTATCACACTCTCTTCCTTATCAGACAAGCATTGTTGGTTCTTCAAAATATTGTCCCAAACTTGGTTTAGCGCTTTACTTAATTCATCTTGTAATATCTTTTTTAAGTTGTCCGATCTAAGTTCGTCAAGTATCTTGTCTTTTATTTCATTGCAAATGGTAGAAATCTCCATTTTATCCACGCTTCACTGCCCCTTCTCTCCAACTTTTTACCATTACACAGTTAAATCGCACATATTCAGGTCTCTTCTTATATTCTAATAACGTTTCCAATAATTAATGATATATCCAACAGGAGTTAACTCACCCCAGTCCTCTGTGGTCTCGCTTCCCGTAAACATTTCCCGGCCGATTTCTTTTACCGATGGGGAAGCCGCCGAAAAGAGGGTATTTAAACTCTTTCCCTTTCAGTCATGTCAAAAAGTATCCATATCCTTCAGGGTGGTCCGAGGAAAAAAAACACATAAGCTTATAACACCAAAAAACTAAAAGAAAGAATGAAGTTTAAAATCACGGGTGGCAGCTGCTAGGCGAGAACATGGCGCCCATGTTCCCGTTCTCCATGACGCTCTTGCTTCGGGGCAAACCGGTCACCCCCCATCCTTGCCAGGGAAACGGAGGGGCCGGTCAAGCCTCATGCTCTTGGTCTCCCTCCAGGAGAACCAAGCAGAGCCACCCCCAAACTCTGGGGGGGCTCCTAAACGCTCACGAGCTGGGCATCTTGGGAGCTCCCAAGAAACACGCCCGTAGCGCAACCCCTCCCCAGTGTGGACCCAGTGTGGCTTATAACATGGCTCTATCCGTGCCTCCATTTTATTCTCACAACAACCCTGTGAGGTAGGGTGAGGCTGAGACAGAGGGCCTGGGCCAAGGTCACCCAGCCAGCTTCCATGAACACAGGGACACATGAGGCTGCCTTATCCATCAGTTTCAATAGTGTCTACTCAGACTGGCAGCCGCTCTCCAGGGTCTCGGGCAGAGAAGGGTCAGGGATTGAACCTGGGACCTCCTGCATGCCAAGCAGGGGCTCTGCCACTGAGCCATAGCCCCTCTTTACAGCTCTCCAGGGTCTCAGGCTGAGGTCTTTCCCGTCACCTCCTGCCTGGTCCTTTCTAATGGGAGATGCTGGGGATTGAACCTGGGACCTTCTGCATGCCAAGCAGAGGCTCTGCCACTGAGCCACAACCCCTCTTTGCAGCTCTCTGGGGTCTCAGGCTGAGGTCTTTCACATCACCTCCTGCCTGGTCCTTTTTAACTGGAGATGCCGGGGATTGAACCTGGGACCTCCCACATGCCAAGCAGAGGCTCTGCCACTGAGCCACAACCCCTCTTTGCAGCTCTCTGGGGTCTCAGGCTGAGGTCTTTCACATCACCTCCTGCCTGGTCCTTTTTAACTGGAGATGCCGGGGATTGAACCTGGGACCTTCAGCATGCCAGACAGATGCTCTGCCACTGAGCCACGGACCCTCCATGGCAGAATGTCATCATAAGTCTGTTCAACTTGATAGCACTTTACAAAGACCCAGACCATGGGCAAACAGACGGGGTGGGGGGGGGAGGCATGTGGAAGGAACAGGGGCCTCTAGCTCTGTCTCTAACAGCATCATCCCCTTATTATCCTTGATCCTGCGACTAGCTGTTAAGTCCTGAAGCTGAGAATAAACTGTTGCTTACATCACTTGGGGTGTGTGGAAATCCTGGTTTTGAACAGGATATCTGTAAAACCTAGGAACGATATCATGCTTTGATAAGCACTCAGTTACCAAATTCCAAACAAAGCTTTTAGGGACTGTTACCAGCCTCATGATGACATCTCTCTCTCTCTCTCCCCTCTTCACTCACACCATTTCCACCCTTGAGCTATCTGCAACGGTTGGTGACTTCTGCTTCAGTGTATCTGAAGAAGCGTGCCTGCACACGAAAACCTGTGCCCAGAATAAAATGCTGTTGGTCTTAAAAGGTGCACAATGGGACTCAAACTTTGTTCTACATCAGGGGTGTCGAACTCATTTGTTATGAGGGCCGGATCTGACATAAGTGAGACCTTGTTGGGCCGGGCCGGGCCGGGTGTGTCATAAAACGTCGCGCCAGGTAGAGTGGAGATATAAACTTCATAAAGGACACAAACACAAAGGGTTTTTTTTTTACTATAAAACATGCTTAAAACATCAGCACTCTTGCAATATTTCGTCTATTTCTCAGTGTCTGATAACGGACACCTCTTGCTCTGAATTATTGCATCAGAATGTCTGTGCTGTTGCAGTCTTGAGTATGCTGTTCAGGTATGTATCTGTAAACCTGAAAACCTACGATGACGCACAGCAGCTGAACTGGAAGAAGAAGCAGAAGACAGCCAGTTCCACTGCGGGCCTGAGAGAAGCCCTCCGGGGGGGGGGGGCCTGATCCGGCCACCGGGCCGCATGTTTGACACCCCTGGTCTGCATTCTTCACCTTGTTTAGCCGAGTCTGGAGTTGGCGCCTTTTGTTGCTGGCAGCAGACAGCGGTATGTCCCTCCCCACCAACAGGGCAGCAGAAAGCAGGAGCCAATTGGAGAAAACTCAAGCAGCCCTTGAAAGCTAATAGAGAGAGAGCAAGATGTTCACGTCTCTAACAGAAAGAACAGCACATTTTCCACTAGGAAGATCAGGTGAGGAGGAACTGGCTGCACCCAAACTGAGTGAAGGAAACTGTAAAAGGGCAGAAATGGCCGCATGGCACTGGGTTCATTAAAACAAAAAGGAAGACAGGAGTCTGTTGATATTTATCAGGACGTTGCTATGAAGATTAACTGGATTTTGTTTCGTTCCCCCTTCACAATGAGCTCGTTCAAACAAGGGCTCAGTTCAAGTTGGGGCGGGGGAAGCAACACGACTACCCTTTTCTCCAACCCCTGTAGTTTCTTATTAGAATGAACGGAGACGCAGGAACATGCAGTGTGAAATAATACAGTCCAATCTAGCACCTCTGGGAGAATTTGCTCTCGCCGGCAGAAGCACGGGGCAAGCTCAGAACGAAAATATTCCCATGAGCACAGCCGAATGCCCAGATTCTCAGATTTGGACAACTCCAAGAGCCTGGAAAAAGCACAACGTGTCTTCTATTGATTGATTGATTGATTTGGGTTTTTTTTAAATTCCACCCTCCCCAAACAGGCTCAAGGCGGAAAATCGAGTCAAAGACTCGTTACAATAAAATCACATTAAAATCATAAAAACAATAAACCATAAAATTGGTAGGAGCCATATAAATCTGTTGAGGCCACAAGGTGGAATCAGACGGGCCCTTTCAGCAGGTTGGGAATTGAAGCAGGGAGGGGCCAACGGAGGTGGACGCCCGCCGTCTCAACCGCAGGCCTGGTGGAACAGCTCTGTTTTGCAGGCCTGGTGGAGCGGTAAGAGGTCCAGAAGGATGGAAGGTCTAGACGTGGATTCCGTGGCAGCCAGCGTGGGCTACGGGGGGGGGGGGCTTCCAGCTAGCATGAATATAACCAAACTTGTATTGTGTTCACAGGGGCCCAATGAACACATCCTCACCAAATCACTAATCCCATTCTTCCGTCATGAACACTGGGACCACAATCAGTCCACCAAGAGCGGAGGGGGAGAGGTGTGGCTGGGGCGTATTGTTTTGTGTGTGTGTGTGTGTGTGTTTTGCATTGTGTGCACGCGCACCCATGCCTGGAAGTCATGGCGACCTCTGGCGACTCCTACTACGGCACAGAGGACGTTCAGAGAAGTGGCTCTGATACAGCCGGCCTCTTCCTCCCGGCCCTGGTATCCTTTGGAGGTCTCCCATCCAAACACTTTCCAGGGTCGGCCCTGCTTGGCTTCCGAGATCTGACGAGATCGGGCTTGCCTGGGCTCTCCGGGCCAGGGCTCCTGGGGCGTATTGCCAGTGCACAACTGTACACATCGACACCCATGCCAATCTATACATAGTTAGAGGTGGACCCAAATCCTCCGATCCAGCGCACTTAGAGGACCACCGGTGCGGTGGTACCACCTGGGCACACCCGGTGAATGGAACAGCAGCCAAGAGCAGAACGGCTGTGCAACGTCCTCCCCTCTGATGGATGGGGGTGGGCACCTCCTCAACAGATGCAGGCCTGGTGGGCAGCAAAACTTTACAGCTAACGCTTGGAGTGACACTATTCCATTGATGCATATGCAACCAAAGAGGGATTGACACGTGGAATCCACTGCCACAGGAGGGGGCGGCGGCTACAAGCATGGATGGATTCAAGAGGGAACTGGATAAACATATGGAGCAGAGGTCCATCCGTGGCTATGAGCCACAAGGTACAGATAGGAACTCTCGGTCTGGGGCAAGGGATGCTCTGTATTCCTGGTGCTTGGGTGGGGGGGCAACAGTGGGAGGGCTTCTAGTGTCCCGGCCCTACTGACGGACCTCCTGATGGCACCTTGTAGTTTTGGCCACCGCGTGGCACAGAGCCCATGCAAGCCACTGGCCTGATCCAAGATTGGCTTCTCTTACGTTCTCTTATGTTAACCTGGCTTGCCTGGAACAGATATTTTATACTTTCAGTGTATGCTGTTATTTTTGGATTACTGAAGAAAGCCCTCGGGGCCGAAACACATTTTGTCTAGTGGTTACTGTATCTGTAACCAATATTTTGGTCTAGTGGTTTATTGTGTAACTTATATTTGTTGCTGTGTCTTTATGGATGTGGTGTGATGCCCACGAGCTCTTTGTCCTTATCTACATTCTACAAGTGTTGCTTTTAATTTGGAGCTAACTGTGCACTTCGCAACAGGCAGACATATTTTGTTCTGTGTTTCAGCTGCTCGGCCCACTAGGTTCCTGACTGTGGCGTGAAGGGATTCCAAGGCTCGCAAACTAAAACGGTCGTAAGGTTAGACATCCCGAAGTCGTACACATTCAGGCTCACAGTACAATCCTTTGACAGGTTAGAAACCCACAGGCTTGCAAATTAGACAGAACCGCAGAGCGACAGAAACAAAACTGTGATGAAATTCCAATTGATATTCTGCCATTGCACAGGGACCGGATTTGGTTATTTACTCCGTTGGACGACAGACGAGCTGTGCATTAAGGAAGGAAGATCCCAGGGCAGCCTGGCAACTTCCTAAACAGAGTGACACCCATCAGCTTCAAGCCATCAAAAATGTAAACGGTAGGATATTTTATTGGACGTTGTTAATCAGCCACACCTCAAAGATACATATTTGACATCACTCAGCTAAGACTTGGCACTGATGCATCTAGACAATTTAAGGAGAGCAGGTTACTGAAACGTGGCATTCAGCGTGCGGATCCCTTGCCATTGCTATAAACCTGAAATGTCTTTAAGATTCCACCTTGCAAGCCACAATGTGAATCGTCTGAGAAAAGTGCAGGCTTCCGCATCATTGGCTAACAACAACACATCCCTCGTAACTCACTACATAAAGGAACAGGAAGATGAATCCTGAGCCATTAAGCTGAACCGTGGATCATTGTGGTAGCTGTCATTAGCATAATTGGGAGCACATTTTAATGTAACCTTTGCGAAAGCTCTCATTCCCCAAAGGGGACGGATACGGAATTGCTTTCCCCCCCCCCTGTACCAATAACCCTCCTTTCCTATGGGAAAGTCCCAATTATATGCTGGAAGGGGGGGGGGGAGGAAGCATGTTATCAGAGATATGTATATATATATATATGGAAACTGAACACAGTTCCTGACCACGGTAACCTCTCACTCAAAAATCAGTAAGCGGCGCATTTGTTTTAACCACAAGGAAACAACACATTTTGATTTAACTGCATCTCTTTCAGGTCATTCGCCACCGAATATTCAGGCACATTTTTACCAGAATACTTATGATAAGAACATCAGAAGAGCCCTGCAGGGCCAGACCAGCATCCTGAACTCATCCCCCTAAAAAAAACATTTTTAATTATTATCACTGGACATAACTTTAACTTGTATGTGAACTTAAGACAGCCCATTCTTTTTCTTGATTCCATGGGGTTTTTTGGGGGGTGGGACGGCCCAGAGTCTTCCTTCCAGGTGAATATTCTCTGCAGAGGCCAGTGCCCACCCTACCGTTTTTGTCATGGTGCTATATCAAAGCAAGACACACTGAGAAAGCAAAGCCCATCTGTTCCGTTACAAAGCCCCCACCCTCAGGACAAAGCCGGCAGGAGAGTTTCCTCTAAGCTGAGTTAGCGTGAGCTAGCTAACAGTGTTTTAGCCTCTGGCTCACACACTTGTTGTCTTAGCTCAGGAAGGAGGGCTCCAGAGCAAACTAACTGATGCAGCAGCCAGATGGCTCGCTCACAACTTGAATGCAGGTAGTTCACAAAGTAGAATTTTTGCTCACGGGACTCCACAGCTTAGAGGGAGCGTTGCTTTTCACCCCCCTCCCCTTGGCATAACAGTAAGCTCAAAAAGTGCCCAACCTTGTTATCACAGGCAATGATGGGAATGCAAATCCCACAGGCCACAAAGAGGAGGAAGAGGGGCCCACCCCCCTTTGCAAAGCAGGTAAAGTCAAATTGTCCTGTTAAACGGGCAATCAAACTGATTTGCTTAGAGAACTACTTGCCAGGAATCAGGAGGCACAGCATTTGATTGGGGCTCAAGGGGTTAAGACGCTGAACTGCAGGCTGTGGAAGGTCCAGTAGTTCAGCAAGTCGAGACCCGGGTGTGCCGCATGACGGAGTGAGCTCCCGTCTCTAGTTCCAGCTCCTGCCAACCTAGCAGTTCGAAAGCAAGAAATTGCAAGTAGATAAATAGGTACCACTTCGGTGGGAAGGGAACAGCGTTCCATGCGCCTTGGTGTTTAGTCATGCCGGCCACATGACCACGGAAACGTCTTCGGACAGCGCTGGCTCTTCAGCTTTGAAGCGGAGATGAGCACCGTAACGCTAGAGTCTGACTCGACTGGCTTTCGAGCAAGGGAGACCTTTACCTTTTTTTACAAATGCATGAGGAGGCATCTCCTTCCCTCACACACACACACAGAGAGGCCGCTCTGGACAGCTTCTTCCGACAGGCAAAAGGACTGGCCTGCCCCCCCCCCCCCGGAAGTGGGTCGGCCAGGAACCTGCCTTGGGCTAGGAGGAGGACTCTCCCTCCTTCCCTCTGCGGCAGATGAGGGACAATTCCCCACCGCCAACGGGGAGAGGAGTGGGGGTCCAAGTGTCCCTTCCTCCTGACGCCTCACAGATACCGTTGCCAGCTAAACTAGAGCAAGCACAGATTTTTTAAAAGCTACCACTTCTGGAGAGAGTCTGCGCCTCCAAGCCGGAAAAGGCTGAGAAAGAGCCCATCAGACGTACAATATTAAAAGTCCTGAAAGCCAGAGTACGCCACTCATGGATCCAATGGACACGTCTCTTCCCTCAGGCGGCACGGCCAAGAGGGTGAGGCCCAGCAGAGAGGGGCTAAATCACGAGGGGGGGGGTCCCCCTGCTGCGCTGGCCGAGTTCCTTTTCACCCCAGGCCTACTGTGGGTCTCCGCCACAGTCCACGTGTGCCTGGCCCAAGGCCACCTGTCCAACTTCCAGGGCAGAGCAGGGAGTCAAACCAAGGCTGGGGGGGCTCCCGGATCTTGATACTCTGAACCCCCCCCCCCGCACGCCCCACGGTCTCCGGGGGTCCTCCTGGCAGTCAGGAGGAGACCCGCTCCTCGCCTTCTGTATTGCAGCCACCACATGTGCGGCTTCAACATCCCTCAAGAGCTGACTATTTATAGTGGTGCTATTTAGCAACAGGAGAAAACTTCAGGGGGAGGGGGGTTTGAAATGAAGACTAGACCACAGAGCTCTCTCTCGCTCTCTCTCTCAGCGAGCCGAGCCGACATGCCACGCACATGACAGGGAATTTCTTCTATCAGGCCCTTATGGATCTCACGGATTCATATTCTGCTTCACGGCAGGCCTCCAGGCTCCCGGGGAAACGCCATCCCCTCCGCAGCATCCTGCAGTGGAACGGAATGGGCCCAGCCAGCCAGTTCTTGAAACCAATCGTAAAACAGTCAGTGATTCAAGAGCAGCAAACAGGCTTCCGTCTACTGGCTCGCCTCCAGTCCGCCACAGCCTCCAAAGGCTGATTTAAGGCAGAGACAGCAACTCCTGGATGTTTTGTTGAGGGAAGGTACACACACATACACACACACACACACCCCGCAGCACTCCTGGGTCCCGGGCCGTCTCTCATGTGGCCGTTTTAGACAGACGTTGTTACAGAGTGCTGGAGATAATACAGACCCGACAGGAAACACCACACCACGCTGCAGCGGCTGACAAATAGCCCGTTCTCCTCCCAGAACAAACCTCTAGGTCTGTGCCAGCAAAAAAAACAACAACGGAGTGTAAAGAGATGTTGCGGCTGAGCATTAGGGTTAGAAGCTGGCTGGGTCATTTCATCACACCCCTGGAAAAGCAGGACAAAGTTTGACTCCAGGGGCGTATTTTTAAGACAAGCAAGGTTTTCTTCAAGGTATAAGCTTTTGTATGCATGCACACAATAGCTTACACCTGGAATTAAACTCTGTTGGTCTTAAACAATTCCCCCTCTAACCTGTGGAGTCTTGTGAGCAAAAATTCTACTTTGTGAGCTCCTGGCGTTAAAGTTGGGAGCGAGCGATTTGGCTCCTGCGTTAGATTAGTTTGCTCCGGAGCCATCCTTCCCGAGCTGAGACAAAAAAAATGTGTGAGCCGGAGTCTGGAAAACTGTGAGCGAACTCACACTAGCTCAGCTTAAAGGGAACACCGGTCTTAAAGGTGCCACCAACTCAAACTTCGCTCTGCTGTTTCAGAGCAACATGGGAACCTCCCAGGCTGAGTCTACCCCTGAAAAAGGTCACAGAATCCCCCCACACACTGAAAAATGAGTTGCTAGCCTCACCCCGATCTAGCCCCCCTCCCCCCTCTTGCTTTTCCCCCACAAGGGACTCGCATGCACCATGGCTGGCCAAGCCTGGCCCCTTTCTGAAAGGAAGGCGGCATTTTCAGCGGCTGAGAGAAAATGAGCAGACCGTTTTCCATGCCATCTCCTGATCCTGTGCTCTGTTACTACCCAGAGTCTGAAATGGCCAGCCCCCACACTCCCTAAAAGCCTGTTTGGTGTCGTGGTTAAGTGTGCAGACTCTAATCTGGGAGAACCGGGTTTGATTCCCCACTCCTCCACTTGCACCTGCTGGTGTCACCTTGGGTCAGTCACAAGTTCTCTCAGAGCTGTACTCTCATGGGCAGCCCTCAAAAGAGCTCTCTCAGCCCCACGTACCTCACAGGGTGTCAGTTGTGGGGAGGGGAAGGGAAAGGAGATTGGAAGAACCTCTGAGACTCCGAGTGAAGGGCGGGGTATACATCCAATCTCCTCCTCTTCTTCTTCTTCTAAGCCTACTTTTGAGATTGTAGGCTCTGAGCCCTTTCGAAACACAGACGACAAACGGATGATGCTGGTTTGCATATTCAACATAAAAGTTGTCCGAATACAGTGGCAAAGCACCAGTAACAAAGCAATTTACTCTGGTCTGTACAAAGTCCAGGACATGTTTTCATGACCAAGACACGGGAGACCCTGCTTACAGGTGTGCTAAAAAAAAATATCGCTGCACTGAACTGTCGCCAATAAAAAGTCAGGAAAATGGGGGAGGTGGGGGGAAACAATAGTTTCAAGACACTCCCTTTAACTCTTCTGTATATTATCAAACTATTTGCAGCTGCTTCTTCCCCCTGTGTACAACTTCGGCATGTTCCATGCGGCATTCACAAAGAGGAGGATGGCGTTATCAAAGCGTGCAGCCCACCAGATCTGGCTACGCAATGGCATCTCCAAGCCAAAGAGCGAGGGCAACATTTCCCTCCTTTGCTCCAAAGGAACAGGCACTTTTGCCATGGTTTGCGGGTATCCGTCCCTACAGAATAATGAGGGGAGGTGGATTCTGCACCCGCTACTGATGAGGTAACACTCTACTCAGGTTTTGCAAAAAATAACCCTTCTTAAAAAAATGAAAAACCCCTAAAGCATCTTCCGTTCCCCATAAAAACAGTCAGTGCCTGAGAGGTGAAACTCCTTGGCGTGGCACTGATCCGATTTTTGGAACTGTAGAAATACACGCACAAGTCAGCTCCAATCCGAAGAACGACCTCCTGGACATCAGAGTGGAGAAAAACACAGACTTGGGTTTACAAGCCTACTTCTCCATACCTAGAAATTGCAACACGATGAAAACTGGCACCTTCGTGGATGAAGCAGCAGGAGAAGACCGTTTGCATTTGATGCGTACCTCACTGCCTTCGTTACACTGAAAAGAAAGTGGGGTTTTTTTCTTTCCACTCCCAGGAGCACGGAATGCCAAAAGCGTTCTCTCTAGCCCACCTCCACTATGGATTAAATTAACAGACTCAAATAAAGAGAGGATACCTACCTTTGAAATCAAGATCGCACCCCAGGAATTCTCATGGTCAAGAACGGCACCTACCCAAAAAAAAAAGAAAAGAAAGGAGGATAAAAATCAGTGAGAAAGGCGGCACACCTTCAAGTCCTCGGCAACAACCCTGCCGTTCGTTCACTCAGTGCAGGGTGAGCGACGGTGTCTCCAGCACACAGAAGTCCCCCGGACTCCTCTCCATTAATGATACCACCAACAGCAAATGTATAAAAGAAAAAAATTACATGTAAGCACTTTTAAGCCCCGCTGATTTCAACAGAAGTCTGACATGCACTTAAATCTCTTCCCGAGACAGCAGGGACGCTTCAGCAGAGTCATCCCCCAAGACTTTAATGACCACTTCAGAATGCAATTTTTGCCCGAACTTGGAATAAACGCTGCAGTGACACTCGCTGCGAGCCGGAGGCCGGGTTCTTGAGACTTTCCCGTCTGCCTTTCCCCTTCTTCGTCCTTCCACCTTAGCTCCAAACGGCTCTGTCTTGTCTCTCTGCTGCCACTAGATCCGGTGTGGGGGCCACAGTTAGAGTGCCGGGCCGGATCTGGGAGACACCCAGGCTCCAATTCCCCCTCGTGCCACAGAAGCGTGCGGGCAGTGTTCCCTCTAAGCTGAGCTGGTGTGAGCTAGCTCTCAGTTTTTTAGCCTCCAGCTCACACATTTTTGCCTTCGCTCAGGAAGGACAACTCCAGAGCAAACTAATTGATGTAGCAGCCAAATCGCTCGCTCACAGCTTTAACGCCGGTAGCTCACAAGGTAGAATTTTTGCTCACAAGACTCCACAGCTTAGAGGGAGCACTGGTGCTGGGTGACCCCGGGCCAGTCCCACCTCCTCAGCTCAACGTACCTCACAAGGTTGTTGTGAGGGTACAAGAGAGGAGAACACCGCAATCCACTGCGGAGACAGGTAGGTGTAAATGAAGTAACTAAAGTAGACGAAAAACATGAGTTCAATCTCTCTTCCGGTTTTATCTCACCGTAGCATAATGTATTTACTGGCTTGGAGCGTACATTTAGTTTCCCCTCAAACGGCCTTCATCCACATTCCTTGGGTGCCAGACCAAGGAGGACCAACTCCGCTATAGACGAAGAGCACCTGTCCTTCCCTCCCCCCGGGGGGTTCGTGCCCGGCAGTCCCAACTCACGCTGGCCTCCTCCTTTGGGGCAGGACCCTAATTCCAAGACGAGTGGTTTGGGATGACCACGGAAGCCTGCCACTTCCGGGACCTAACTGGGGCTCCTCTTGCAGAGTGCCCATGACAAAGCCTTACGAAACAGGCGGCGGCTACTAGGCCCACGGTGTGTGTGTGTGTGTGTGTTAAATATTAGGGTGGTATCAGAGTCCCGCAGCAATCAGTTCTCAACAACACTCCTTCAAAAAGTTTCCGTTTATTGAGTGCAGTAAAGGCAGGTCTCCTGAGCATACATTCACTGTCAAGACTAAAAGCAAGCACGGGTACGCTAGTGAGATACAGAAATCAAAAAGGGTCAGGGGGCGGTTCGGGGCCAATCAGGAGTCACGCAAAAGCCCGCCTAACCTAACGGGAAGGCATTCCCAGGGAAAAGGAGTCACAAGGTACCAAGGTCACCAGCTCGGACTAAGGGGCGATAAGGATGCAGGGAGAAGTGAAACCAAACATTGCAGAGAAACAGACAGAGATTATCTTATCCAGTATTCAGCATCCCCCCCCCGAGTCTATGGCAGCTGCAAAGGTGACAGGTGGCTGGGGAGGAGGGACATGGCGGCACCTCCGTTCCTTCCAGCCGGCTCTTTGGCCTTCCACCAGGTGAAGGGGGGGGATGAGATGGCGGGGGGGTGGAGCTGTTCTCGCCTGGGGCGAGCACACATATCCCCTCTTGCTCACTATTCTTTATTTAATCCATTTGTACCCCAGGAGGGACCCAAAGCGGCTGGCATCATTCTTCCTCTCCTCCATTCTGTCCTCACAACAACCCCGTTAGGCTGAGAGGGCGTGACTGGCCCAAGGTCACCCAGCCGGCTTCCACGGCACAAGCCGGGATTTGAGCCCGGGACTCCCGGACTGTAGTCCAGCACTCTTATCCACTAGGTTTCCCTTGCTCGAAAGCCAGTCAAATCCGACTCTAGGGATGCGGTGCTCGTCTCCGTTTCCAAGTCAAAGAGGCAGCACTGTCCGAAGACATTTCCGTGGTCATGTGGCCAGCATGACTAGACGCCGAGGCGCATGGAACGCTGTCACCTTCCCACCAAAGTGGTCCCTATTTATCTACTTGCAATTTCTTGCTTTCAAGCTGCTAGGTTGGCAGGAGCCGGGGCCAGAGACGGGAGCTCACTCTGTCATGCGGCACACCCGGGTCTTGAACTGCCGAACTATCGCCCTTCCGGTCTGCAGCTCAGCATCTTAACCCCTTGAGCCACTGCAGCCCCATTCTTATCCAGCACACGATTCAGATCCAAAAGCGATCACAGAAGCTGGATAGTTCAGCAACTGAGAAGAGCCGCACCCCACCCCACACCTCAGGGTCTGCATTTTCAATCTGAGCTTTAAAAAAACCCTTTTCCCAACTGATCCAACACGCGTCGGGCCTTAAGAAGATCTTCAGAGGGAAATAAATAATAAAGCCACACTAAGGCTCCAAGCCAGTGAAGGCCCTAAATCAGGAACCAGAGTGCACGCCTCGGATTCAGGCCAAACCTGGCTCTCTGGCCATGTTCTGTGGTTTCCGGTTCTGTATGATGTCCAACAGAAGCATCCAGTCTCTCACTGGGATTTCACTCTCTTTTACCTGACTGCTCTGCACGTCTCAGGCAAATGAATAAATAAAGCTCCCTCTCCCTCGCCTGCCTTTGCGGGTTTCCTTCTTCTCCCAATGGGCAACGCAGGTTCTGTTTCTCCGCCCTCGCATCCTCTGCTGCTCCAGTTTTAGAATCCCCCCACAAAACACGCAACCACCACAAACAGAGTCAGAAGACGTTGTTCCCGGTATCACGACAACATCCGCACGCAACGCCCACGGAGGAAGAAAGCCACCCACCCCACCCACCCCACCCACCTCCCGAACAAAGGATTCTGCTCCACACACACAATTCAGAAGATCAATTCTTTGAAAAACATCTCTGGGTAGTTAATGTAAATAAAGCGAGCAATAATTAAAGCTCATGTCTTTAGGGATAAGAGATAAGGGAACACGCCATCTTCCATTTCCTCTTTGCATTCTAACCAACAGTTAATTACTTTGCTTCAGGAGTTTGTGGCTTCAGGGCCGGTGGCATAAATTTTTCTAGTACACAACTGTGAAAGGAGGCCGAAATGTTATTTATGTCCACAGAGGTTTTCCATGTGGGTCTTTTTTCCTTTTAACTAAACCGCATGCTCTATCTTCCTCAAGCACATTTTCATATGCACTTACTCATTTGGCCCAGTTTGTGGAAATGGCCCTATAATATCCCCTCGGAGTTAAAATGGCCTTCCATCTTGCAGCCAGCAGTAGATACGGTCAAGTGTCATCTGCCGGTAAAAATGACTGGATTTTTAATTTCCACTGTATTCCCTTTAAAACCACTTCGGTCCAAATACTCTCTCAACATAAACAAGCATTAAAACCAACGTTCCCATCATACAGCTGGACGTGGGGGGGGGAACACCTCCTCCTCCTTTCTCTTCTCCTGTTCGCCACAAAATCGTGGAGGATCCGATGTGATTTTGGGGAGCAACCCCCCCCTGCAGATGGGAGAAAATGGGGTAATACCCACCCAGAACTTTCAACCCAGGTCATAATCTCTCAAAATTGAAGCCGTGACCCTGCATCAAACACCGTCACGCTCACACCTCCTTCTCTGGGTAAAAAACCAAACTGACACAAAAATACAATTCTCAAAGCCCATTACATTATTTATTAGTCCATGAGCTCTTGAATATTTTCATTCTGTCCACCCAAACAGCCTGGATACTGAGAGAACAGCAGAGTTTCTCTGTTAGATGGACGGGCAACCAACCAGTCCTTAGAGCAAAGTTGGAGTCCGGCGGCACCTTTAAGACCAAGAAGCTGATGATGCACAGAATCGAATGAAGTTGTCCTCAAAGGTGTCCCTGGACTTTGTCCAGTTGCTTCAACCCACCACGGCAACCCACCCAAATCTATCAGCCTCGACGCCGGGAAAGACCTGGGCACCGAACAAGCCCAGGCAGACTCATTCGGGAGAACGAACCATTCCAGCTGGTCTAGGGAACGAAAAACGAACGAAGACCCCCCTTGTCCCCAGTGATGGCCTAATGAATCAACAACAAACCACCATGCCTGGCCACAATCTGTGGCCCCAGCTCTCCTTTGGTTCCTTGGCCCCACCCTTTTCCTTTCTTTATCAGGCTGGCATTACGAGAGGTTTCCGAGGGTGTTCCTCCTTCATGCTAATACTGTCCCGTCCAGGGGCAGATGAACCATGAAGCGGACTCAGCCCGTGCTTAGGGCACCAGGGCCAAAGGGGGCACCACAAAGTTGGGGAAAGGGTGAAGAGCTTAGTCTGTGCGGTATATGGTGTTATCCTGTGAATACATTTTCGTCTTGCTGCAGCCTGCATTGTATATCTGGTCAGACAGGTCAGCCACTAAAAAGGACTGGGGGTCAGTGTGGAAAGGACGGGGGGCACCAAGATGGGTCAGTGCTGAGGGCACCACCCATGAGCCTTCATCCGCCCCTGGTCCCACCCACCCCCCATCCCAAACAAAAATATTTTCACTGCTTCAGCAGCCAGTTAATACATATTTTTGCTGGGGTAATACAGGAACTGGAAGACGGATCTAAATCCATCACTGGGTCTTTGACGTCGATAGCACTCGGGGGGGGGGGGGTTTCTCCAGGCAAGGGGCGTTCAGAGGTGGACTTCCCTGGTGGCCCCCCATCTCAGTGCTGACCTCGGCCGACCCGGCTTCGCTTCCCAGATTGTACAAGACCGAGCTAGCCTTGCCAACTGCCTTGTCAAGTGTCTTCACCGTCCAGGGTGGCCACAGTCCTGAAGACACCCCATGGGGGGGAGGGGGCCCCGCGGGCTGCACGGATCACACAGGCCCTGGGGCTGAACCACAGTAAAGACCTAACCTCCTTGCCACCTGCATTTCAGCACTCAGAGCGCATCAACTGGCTTAGGAAGCCCATGCACAGAGCTGCAGAAACCACCGACAGCTCTTCAGGGCACCCCACAAGGCCAGACATGGCTCAGAGACACAGAAGTCAGCAACAGGGAATACGGCGAAAACTATCCACCCACGCGGCAAGAACACACCCAAGAGCCCCACCGGATGAGACCCGCGGGGGGCCCCTCCTCCTCCTCCCGCCTCCTCTTCCACATCAGACATGGCTCAGAGACACAGAAGTCAGCAACAGGGAATACGGCGAAAACTATCCACCCACGCGGCAAGAACACACCCAAGAGCCCCACCGGATGAGACCCGCGGGGGGCCCCTCCTCCTCCTCCCGCCTCCTCTTCCACACACACACACACACACACACACACACACACACA
>NW_015176488.1:187192-194001 GCF_001447785.1 Gekko japonicus | reverse complement strand
AAACTTCAGAGGACAGCGGAAGACCGGAAGGCCTGGCGTGATCTGGTCCATGGGGTCGCGAAGAGTCGGACTCGACTGTGCAACTGAACAACAACAACAAAAGCTCAGGTTTTTTAGCCTCCAGCTCACACAATTTTTGTCTTAGCTCAGGAAGGATGGGGCTCCAGAGCAGACTAATTTATGCCACAGCCAAATCGCCCGCTCACAACTTTAATGCCCGTAGCTCACAAAGTAGGATTTTTGCTCACAGGACTCCACAGCTTAGAGGGAGCATTGGCCACAACCCCCTCCCTTAAAATTACAAAGTGTTTTTACCTGTCCTCTTATCCATCTTGAAGATCACACGCTGGGGAAGAAAAAGATAACAAAAACCTGGGATTCCAGTGGACCAAGAACCAGCAACTTAACTCCCTTTTGAGCAGAGGGAACAGATTCCGAAAGCCGTTCCCAACTTTTACAAAATCCTCGGGATGTACACTTTCCTGCGTAATAAAGCCTACATCCTGCACCTGTTCATCTCTTGTTGACTTTTTTTGTGTGTCTCCTGTGCTACCCTCTTCAGTTATGACATTTCCCTCTGACGGACCAGGAAACCTTTCGTTGCCAGGTTGTTAAAAGGCACAATGACCCTGGCAGAAAGGAAGAGACGTCTTTGAAAGTCTGAAATGAAGGAGGGACACCTAAGCAAACACAAGCACTCCACAGCAGCTGACCCACCTTAAACTCCTCGAATTACAGGACTGCCACTTTGTGACTTACTACCACAGCTAAACAAAATACAGGAAGTGGATTAAAATTTAAACATTGTTCAAACAATAAAACAATGCTCCGTTCATAAACTCTGCCATGGCTGGGACAGATAAGAGCCAGCCTCTGAAAACAACATTACAGGCAGTTCTTCTCTCCATAATGGGATTTCCCAGCTGCCTCCTGGTCAGGCCGGCAAATGGATTAGGGACACCCCTCAGACGGCCGACCTATTTGCCTAGCAAACATGCAGATCACACGTGCTTCCACGGGACCCAGGCCTATCAGGCAAGGATGTTTCCCCTTCACTTTCAGGTTTCCTTTGCTGTTCTGCCTTGATTTCCCCCCCTTCAGTGCTCAGTTCACTTTCTGGTCGATGTTTCCCTGGGTTTCCGGAGAGTGCCTTTTGTGCCGGTTTCCCCCTTGTTTCACTTCCAAGCTGAAGATAAGTCGAAGGTCACTCCCCCCCGCCCACATCGAGGTCGTTCCACTCACTCTGCACCTCCTGCCACCCTCCCCCCTTCATCGGTGCACAAGCACCAGTTTCCTCTCGTTTTAGAATTTTAATTTTTTTTCGACAAGTGGCATGAGTCTAACGATATGAGACTATCGCTAGTCTCGGATCGCTGAATTTAAAAAAAAATTAAAACAATGATGGGGAAGTTTAAAAGGAGCTGTGTGAGGTTTAGTTCCCTGCTGGTGTTGACCTGAAAGGGCGATCAGAAAGGAGGCAAATGGCAGCGTCCCCAGTGCAAAAAAGAAAAGAAAAAAGGATTTCAGTGCTTCATGCAAATAAAACAAGAGGGGGTCAATACGGAATGAAATTGACATGAGACGTTAAGAGAGAGAGAGACACCGGGATGGGAAACATGAAGCTTTGAAAACATTTTTCCCTTTCATGCTTCAGTGAGCAAAGTTGGAGGGGGGGAACTATTTTGACAGTCTCTGGATGCCTAACATTAAAATGGCGGATGCACCACATGGACCTCCTGTGAACCGCCGAACTTGAGAATTGCTCGGGATTGCTCCATTTGGAGGACAGAGTGCAATTGGCACAGGATAGGCACAGGATAGGCTTTTTAAAAAAAACTGCTAAGATCACAACCAGTGTGCAGAATCAAATTAGAAAATCACAAGGAGAAAACTGTGCAAATTTGCAAGGAAGGGCAGGAAAATTAGCGTTACTATGCAGCTGTTCTAAGGCATTGGTGAAAATACTCCACACATTCCAATTTAGTGGCTCGAGACTCAAAAACGTTCTCCAAAGCTTCTGCCAGAGGACTCCTCCCAATACAAACTGCAGCTCTGTGCAAAGCGTGGTGGAGTTGCAGGGGACACACACATGGCCAACAATCAAAGCTTGCAATGCCAGTGTCAGTGGGTTCTACCATGCATTCTGTACACTCAATGTGTTTCCCCATATTATGAGATCGTGTGACTCTTTCCCATTTTTCACAGTGGCCCATAACACAGCAGAGAGTCCCCTAGTGCTCAGCAACACACAAAATTACAGAGCTAGTTTGGTGTAGTGGTGAAGTGTGCGGACTCTAATCTGGGAGAACCGGGTTTGATTCCCCACTCCTCCACTTGCACCTGCTGATGTGACCTTGGGACAGTCACAAGCTCTGGCACAGCTGTCCTTGAAAAAGAGCAGTTTCTGTCAGAGTTCTCTCAGCCCCACCCACCTCATAGGGTGTCTGTTGTGGGGAGGGGAAGGGAAAGGAGTTTGTAAGATGCTCTGAGACTCCAAGTGAAGGGCGGGATATAAATCCAATCTCTTCTTCTTGTTGTTGTCAGTTTCAGAAAAAGTCTTGTCAGTTTCAGCATCAGTTTTCCCTCTTTGCCTGCCTGCCCTTATGTTTCCTTTCATGTAAGAAACTAAGGCTAAAATGCATGCACAAAACCTGAACCACAAGGATTTAAATGGAAGGCATTTGCTGGACACGACTGCACAGCTGTGATAAGGCAATTGCATAAATTGTGATAAATGTATCACAAATGACATTTAACCCCGATTTAGAAAAGTGGTGGTGTTGTTTTTTTAATTGTAGCTGCAGAATAAATACACCAGAAGAGAAAGAACGGTGCATAAGGCGGGCACAGAATCCAAAATCAAGCTTAAGGCTTCCTGCTCTGAAAATCCGCAGTGAAATGTGTGGGCATGAGGGGCCCCAGTCGCAGAACACCAGGCAAACCCGGAACACCAGCTCAAACTGGATCTTGAAGCCACCAATACAATCATGACACTTCAACCAGGGTCAGTCCCAAGCACCGAGGAAACCCCGACCGGGCACTCTGAGAGCCACCTTAGATGCCACAGACGTGGCCGTGACTCTTCCGTATGCGTCTGCCCCAAAATCCAGGTGGGGGGGAGCCTTTTATGCGACAAGGAAACAAGAATGGAAGGTTTAGCTCTTCCCTTCGACACACGACATTCATTGCAAAAAAAGCTGATCATACCGTTCAACTACCCATTTTAGATGTGAACAGGGCAGACCTGTGAGCAAAAAAGCAGAGGCTTCAAGGAATATGAATCACAGATGACTCACGGAATCACAGAGTCGGAAGGGACCTCCAGGGTCATCTAGTCCAACCCCCTGCACAAGGCAGGGAATTCACAACTTGAATAATCATGACAAGCTTCCCGAAGTCACCAAGAGAAAGATGATGTCTAAATAAATAAACAAACCCTTATTCACACTCACCTCCACAGACGAAACCGTCCCCCAAAACACCAGAGTTTGTCCCCAGCTACTTCAGTCCGCCCACCTCGAAGCCTTCTGCCTGTCTCAAGGGGGCTTTCACCAACGGAAGAACCTCAGTGGTAAAATATGAGCCAGAGGCAGAGGAACGCCTTGAGGAGGCACTGATCCCAACGGCATGCAAAAATGAAGCTGCTAGAACGTCAGAACAAAGTTTGAGTCCAGTGGCAACTTTAAGACGAACAAAGCTTAATTCTTGGTATAAGCTTCCATGTGCACGCGCACTCCCTTCAGATACACACGAGAGCTCGTGCCCAGAATTAAACTTTGTCTGTCTTAAAGGTGCTCCAGGACTCAGACTTTGTTCTATGGCTTCAGACCAGCACGGCTGCCCCCACCTGGATCTACCTGCTAGAACGAGGTCACTGTAAGCCAGAGAGCCAGTTTGGTGTAGTGGGTTAAGCGCGCGGACTCTAATCTGGGAAAACCGGGTTTGATTCCCCACTCCTCCACTCGCACCTGGCTGGATGACCTTGGGCAAGCCCTAGTTCTGTCAGAGCTGTCCTTGAAAAAGAGCCATTTCTCCCAGAGCTCTCTCAGTGCCACCCACCTCCCAGGGGGTGTCTGTTGTGGGGAGGGGGAGGGAAAGGAGTTTGTGAGCCGCTCTGAGACTCCGAGTGAAGGGCAGGGGGTATAGATCCAATCTCCTCCTCCTTCTCTACTGTCACCTAGTCCCATTTATTTCTGTTAAGCTCTCAGTAACTGACCCTGCTAAGCTCTCAGTAACTGACCACGTGGATCATGGTGGCTTACAGGGACCTGCCCAAATGACAATCCTGATAATCACACAGTCCATAAAGCACACTCCCATAGCACTACTCCACAAAACTGGCCACCTGCCAAAGGCCGCGTGCACCGCACACACACACACACACACACACCCCGTTTAGCGGAGGAGCTCTCCTCACCTCTTCAGGGAGGGCCTTCCAAAGTGTTGGAGGACCCTGCCAGCAAGGAAGGAGTCCCAGCCGTATCCAGACAGCTCTGAAGGAGGGCTCCGCCGGGGGCTTTGGGAGGGTCCAAGATGGCCGTGCAGGCTCACAATGGGACAGACGGTTATTGCTCTTGGACGCCCTTTAATTCCTGCCATGGTTTCCCAGAAACACTTACATGTTTACATTTTTACAACAGCAATGAACAGAACAAAACACACCATAAACCACTGTGTGTGTGTGTGTTTTCCCCCTCTAACAGATTCCAGGCAGAAACATATGCTAACACGCACACACACACACACACACACACACACACACACACCCCGGTGGACTGAGGATTACCACCATGAATTCTTTAGGGCACTGGATTCTCCGGAAGGACCCAAATGTGCCGAGAGGGAAACCACCATCTGATCCCTTTGGGAGACATGCATTTTTGCTCACATCCATCTCCATGAATTAATCAATTAGAAAGACATTGGCATAGATTCCCCTGAGCACCCTGCAGAATTAATTGAGAAGGCGGTGGACCAATACCGGAAGGCCACTGAATTATCTTTCAGACACCATGGCGGATTCGGGATCATTCTGAACGCACATGCTTCTTGTTCACATTGCCTATTAAACAGATGCTTGCAAAAACAAAAGTTTTACAGTTGAACTAAGAACTACGTCAAAAAATGATAGAATCATAGAAAGAGGGAAGGGACCTTGCAGGTCATCTAGTCCAACCCCCTGCAGTCTGCAGGAGCACAGCCGAAAGATAGACCTACAACATACCCAAAAGATGGTTGCCCAGCCTCCGCTTGAAAACGTCCAGCAAAGGAGCATCCCCCCCCTCCCGAGTCAGTCTGTTCCACTGCTCAACCACTCTGACAGTTAGGGAGTTTCTCCTGATATTTAGCCAGTATATTGACTCCCTTGTAATTTCTACCCATTAGATCTAGTCTTGCAATCTGGAGCAAGAGAGAATAGATCCACTCCATCTTCTACATGACAGCCCTTCAAATACTTGAAGACTGCAATCATGTCCCCTTGAAGCCTTCTCTTTCCCAGGCTAAACAGACCCAATCCTTTCAGCCTTTCCTCATAAGACTTGGATTCTAACCCTCTCGCCATCCTGGTTGCCCTCTTCTGGACACGCTCGAGCTTGTCAACATCCTTCCTAAAATGTGGTGCCCAAAACTGGACACAGGACTCCAGGTGAGGCCTGACCATAACAGAATAGTGTGGAAGGGCGGGGTAAAAGTGAAATAAATAAATAAATAAAAACTACCACCTCCCGTGATCTGGACACAACACTTCCGTGAATGCATCCCAAGTTTGCATTAGCTTCCTTCACAGATAGAAGGCCAATACGACACTACAATAGCCTTGGCCACGGTCCTGTGAGATGGGAACACAACCATCACACCACAAAGCGGCCCCACCGTGAACATCAACATTAACACCGGTATCAGCATCATTACTAGCAGCCTGCATAGCCCAGACTACGATGGCGGCTGATTGCTTTGTCCGATGCTGCTTATATCCGCCATCGTCTATGAACCATCTAGCACGAGCGCTTTGTAATGCTTTTTTTAATATATATATATCTATACTGTTTATGATTTTACCTGTACTTGTCTTAGCCGTTTATTATTCCATGTAAGCCGCCCCGAGTCTCCCACGGCAGAGAGGGCAGGGTAGAAATCAAATAAATAATAAATATAAGGAATGCGGCTGTAGTAAAACTGGAATTTCTCAGGAGGAGGCTTGAGCATCTATCTGCTTTATGTATACCGCACCTTCCTTCCCAACGGGGACCCGAAGCAGCTGACGCGGCTCTCCTCTCCTCCGTTTTATTCACACTGTTGGGGTGAGGGACTCGGCATGCTTGGCCACTGGAGGGGCACAACGTCACTCTAAGGTGTCGTCTCCTTGAACGGGATGCCGCCTCTCTTTGTCTTCACCTGGGAGCTGCCCTCTCTGACCCCTCCTCTCACTCCCTTTATTCTCCCTTTATCCTCTCCCTCGCTGCTCATGGCCTTCCATGGAGACACACACGAGTCTCTGCAGGTCTCTCCTGTACGGACAAGGCCCCTCATACTCTCTCTCTCACACACACACACACACACACTCACGATGCCAGACAAGCCGGCCACTTGCGATGGGGAAAAGGACTCTTTAGATCAGGCTTCTCTCTCTCCTTTCGGCTGCAATCTCAATTTGAACTGGATCTACTTGGATAAATGTAAGTTTGCCTCTTTTTGCAATCTACCTCTTGGGAGATTTATTTGCCGCACTCAGGGTGCGGTCAGACCGTCAGACGGCGTGCTGGGAGCGGGTTAAATTGCTCCGGCCCCGATGTGTGTGTTTTTTTTAA
>NW_015176488.1:183462-187155 GCF_001447785.1 Gekko japonicus | reverse complement strand
CCCCGGATCGCTGTGCAGCCACATCGCTCCCCGCCGTCCACAGGCGGGAGCGTGCGTCAGTGTTTGTTTTCTCTCTCTCAGTTTGGGAATGCGCACAGGCAGCCATCTGTAGAACTAAAATTTTCGCACATGCGCAGAACAGCGATTTCCACTTCAACCCGACTGCTGTAACACTTCCTTTTAAACTTTAAAGGAACACTTCCCTTTACACGTTTACCCCAAAAATGGCCTCCGTGAGATCCCAAACTCCTCTAAATGCTAAAACTAGGCACCATTTAAAACACTGTTTTTAATAACACGGTGGCGGAGCTCCGCCTATGCGCACACTGCCAACGCTTTTTAAAAAATGGCGGGCAAAAAGCAGAAGCCTCGGGCAGCTTTCTAGCAGGGAGGGGGTTTAAACTGGAAGTGGCTCGACACCGGAGGAGCAATCACACAGGGGGGAAATGTGGCTGGAAAGGGAGAATCAGGAAAACACCACTTGGGGACCTGGTAACAAAATACTCCGGGTTAAAGGGGATTTGAGCCAGAAAGTGACGGCTGGGGATGGGAGGCAGATGTTGACGGTGTGATCGCGCAGATAAAATCCGTTTCTGAACTGGCACGACACCAGACTAAATGGCACATCTCAACGCACCCTCAGCTTCACGCTTCTAGGACTGGGCGGAACTCTGCTCTATGAAGCCAATCTGCCAAGACTCACCAGCACCCCGTGGGGCAGGTTAGGTGGGGAGTGTAGGACTGGCCCAAAGTCACCCAGCGTGGGGTTTCCACGATCCTGGTGTGACACTGTAGCCGCTACTCCAGACTGGCTTATGCGGGTCCCTTTGTAACTCACTCTTCTCACTAGGCTTCTTAGGTCTGCTCTGCTGTTCCTGTGGCACTGCTAAATGTGGCCACCTGCCTCGGTTCACAGGACGAATATAAACAGAGTAAAGAAACAATGAACAATTACCAATCCCCGAACGTCCTGCGCAGCCCAGTTTTGCTTGGGCTTCTCAGAGCAGGGGAACTCGCAGGGATGCCCCCGCCCCTGGTTCCGGCTTAGACGGGAGACCCCCCCTCCCGCCGAGGAAGACTGGGGTCACTGTGCAGAGGAAGGCCACGGCAAACCGCCTCTTCTGCCTTGAGAGCCCCATGAGGGGTCGGCTGCGATGCAACAGGATGTTTCTCTTCTACAAATCACGGCTGATTTTGCCCTTTGATTCCAATGGGACTTCAGTATGACTGACTCTTTCTGGACTGAGCTAGGAGACAGCCTTCGCTTCCAGGCATGCTAGATCATGCCGTTTCAGTCCACTTCAGCGACCGTTTGCAAGTGGGCTCTGCCGCTTCACACAGCGTGCATGCACACACGAAAGCTTCCACCCAGAATAAAGCTTTGTTGGTCTTGGAGGTGCCGCTGGACTGGCACTTTGTTCCCTTGCTTCAGACCAGCATGGCCGCCGCCCCCCCTGAATCTAACGGGATGGAACAGTTGGCAGCAATGTTCTCCCTAAGCTGTGGGATCTCGTGAGCAAAAATCCTACTTTGTGAGCTGCTGGCACTAAAGCTGTGAGCGAGCGATTTGGCGGCTGCATTACTTAGTCTGCTCTGGAGCCGTCATTCCTGAGCAAAGACAGAAATGTGTGAGCCGGAGGCTAAAAAACTGTGAGCTGGCTCACACTAACTCAGATTAGAGGGAACACTGGTTGGTAGGTTTCTCTCCCCTCCTTGAGTGTGGGTGGCCTGCTCACTGCAACTCCAAAGGTGCTTTTGGTGGTGGTGGTGGTGGTTGCTAGTTTTATTTGGGCTCTATTTGACTGCTCCACTAGGGTTAGGAGAGTACATTTTGTGTCTGGGCCAGGATTTTGAAACAAAGGTACAAATCGGTGAAGGAAGTCTACATTCCACGCCTACAAGGTCAAGGCAAAAATCTCCCCACCGTCAGAGGGCCCTTTTAACAGATTTCAATGCCCGGAAATATAATTTAATGACGCTAATTGCTGCAAATGTTAGAGATTATAAACAAACCTAAGAGAAGGACGGATAGGGTGATGAACCAAGTGGCCTCTCGTGCCAAGGACCAGTTTATACATGATGCGATAACATGCATAGAAAAGCAGGCAGAGGGGGGGCAAATCTATGAGAATAATCTCTTGAAGGGAACCAAAGAGGCCTTCGCAGTCTGACACGGTTTCCTTCCCAATCAGAATCATGCAAATAAGCAAGCAGACATGCAAATAAGCCAAATTCGCATCTTTAATACAGCTAATAGATGTGCTTTTGCTGTTGTTGTCAAAGAACACGCATATCAATCAAGCTGACAGATTGTGCCTCTCTGGGTTCTTCGGCTTTCATTTGCGGCAGGAGCCAAGCAGTTAATCCTGCCTAGAGAGAGCCACAGCTGTCTCTAGGATGTGCCGGGGGGGGGGGGATCAAGGTCTCGCTTGCACTGTCACTGATGTGGCTGGTCTCAGAAGCCACCCACCCAGTCCATAATCGTGCCTCTGATGTAGACCAAACACCACAGGTGCCAGATCTAAAATCCCAATTCCCAAGTTGTAGAGCCCACAAAAGCCAGCCAACAAACATGCAGCATGGACCCTGGCAACTGTACCCATGAAGCAAAATAACA
Organism: Gekko japonicus; assembly: GCF_001447785.1. Taxonomy (NCBI): domain Eukaryota; kingdom Metazoa; phylum Chordata; class Lepidosauria; order Squamata; family Gekkonidae; genus Gekko; species Gekko japonicus. The sequence goes on along the minus strand of NW_015176488.1, from coordinate 184,538 downwards.
AGCCCCACATCTACAGTGGAAAAAGATACACTACACCTGTTCTGTGAAGAATCTGAAAAACGGGGTCATTTATACCCCAAAGGAGATTGCTCCGGGAGAGGGCACACAAGGTAAAATCCTGGCCGCTAGAGAAAAGGAGCACCAGCCTCCTTTGCTTTCTGATTAGGGCCAGAGTACAATTTATAAATCTCATTTTAGTGCACCTGAAATCCAGCTATGCCGCTGGGGATTTCCAGGATGAGATCTCAGGACGCCTACAACAAGCTTGTATTCATTTATCTGATGGTGCCATCTTTCATCCACCTTTCTCTTCTAACGGACTCAGGGAGACTTACAGGTAGAGTTTTAGAAAAGAAAGCTGAATGTCACCAGAACCAAGGCTTTCTCAGTGGCGTCCCCAACCTGGTGGAATGAGCTCCCGGAGAACATCAGGGCCCTGCGGGACCTTTTACAGTTCCACAGGGCCTGCAAGACGGAGCTCTTCCACCAGGCTTTCGACTAGGGGCTGCCACTGATGCGTGTGCCCTGGAACATCGTCTGGTCTGAAATTTTAGAACACCCTCGGGCATGAGATTCCGCTGGACGCTACCCCTATCTTTGGATGGGTTTCGGATTACCGCCATTTTTGTTGGGTTAATTGCAACGGGTGTTTTTTTAACTGGTATGGTATTTATTAATTTTTTTAACTTGGTTGTTTATGCCATTTTAATGTTGTTAGCCGCCTTGAGCCAGATATCTGGAAAGGTGGGATATAAATAAAAACAATAAATAAATAAATCTTTCCTTATATATAATTGAGTAGTGGTCCCACAACGTTCTATGCACTCCAAAATCAGTTGGCTCCATGATGTGTCAATCACAAAGTGTCTCTATCCACTGGCGGTATTGCCTGAGTTCTCTCCCACCCACTGCAGCTTAGGCCACTCTTCTCTGATTGGCCCAGCGTTTCAAGGTCATTTGCATATGGAAGCTGATTGGACTTCATTCCATTCCGCACCTCAAACTCCCCCCCCATGAGACAGTTGGAACTGTCAGTTGCACACGGGACCTGCTGTATTCTGAGGTAAAATATGTCC
>NW_015176488.1:174995-183436 GCF_001447785.1 Gekko japonicus | reverse complement strand
TCACTCAGAATTACAACTGCTCTCCAGATGGCATTGATCCGTTCCCCTGGAGAAAATGGTGGACTCTGGGTCCTTATACCCTGCTGAGGTTGCCATGACAAATTGATTCTGAGTGCCCATGGCCTTGGCCCTCTCCCAGAGCCTCTTTCTAGCGTTCATTGTATTTTTTTCCACAATGAGCCTTATACCTAGTAAATAAATAACACAAAAAATGGCCATCACAGGCTAAGGAACTGTCAAGAAACAACTGTTACCTGACCCAACCCATTTGCTGGAGGGGAAAACCCTCCTGAGAAGTTCAGTCTTCCTCAGTTTCCGAAACGATGTCTTTCTCAATATGTTCAGGGAGGCCTTTCCACAAAGTGGGAGCAAGGGGACATGGGGTGGGGCTGAACACAGGAGAGCACCCTGAGACGGTGCCGGCCAAAACAGCAAAGCTTCCCGCACATGAGCCGCTACTGGGAGAGGCAGGTATGCAAGCCCCGGGAGGACACAGAGGACCTAAAAAACAAGCCCTGACCCGGGAGACACGGTTGTTCGTAAAGACAGGCATGCCGTGTATGCGGCGGCAAATTCCACACCGCAGTTTGCCATCCTCTGCACAAGTGGAAGTGCCTGGGAGGCTTTCTCAGTTTTCAGTGCTTCCCCAGAAATCTTTTTTTTAAAAAACAACCCACAGCCTCCTTTTGACTACAGAAGCCAACAAGCCCATCTTCGGAGTGCGACCAGCCAGCCACACTCTCCACCTATTCACAGGAACCAGAGAAAAAGTTATTACCTATAAAAACCACCAGCATTCATAAGAACATAAGAAGATAAGAGAAGCCAATGTGCGATCAGGCCAGTGGCCCATCCAATCCAACACTCTGTGTCACACAGTGGCCAAAAACACCAGGTGCCCTCAGGAGGTCCAGTAGTGGGGCCGGGACACTAGAAGCCCTCCCACTGTTGCCCCCCCCAAGCACCAAGAATACAGAGCATCCCTTGCTCCAGACATAAGAACATAAGAGAAGCCAATGTTGGATCAGGCCAATGGCCCATCCAGTCCAACACTCTGTGTCACACAGTGGCCAAAAATACCAGGTGCCCTCAGGAGGTCCACCAGTGGGGCCAGGACACTAGGAGCCCTCCCACTGTTGCCCTCCCCCCCAAGCACCAAGAATACAGAGCATCCCTTGCCCCAAACAGAAAGTTAAGAACATAAGGACATAAGAGAAGCTAATGTTGGATCTGGCCAATGGCCCACTGTGTCACACTCTGTGTCACACAGTGGCCAAAATTACCAGGTGCCATCAGGAGGTCCAGCAGTGGGGCCAGGACACTAGAAGCCCTCCCACTGTTGCCCCCCCCCAAGCATCAAGGAGACAGAGCATCACTTGCCCCAGACCCTTGTGGCTAATAGCCACTGATCAACTTTTGCTCCAGATGCTTATCTAATTCCCTCTTGAAGCCGTCCATGCTTGTAGCCACCACCACCTCCTGTGGCAGTGAATTCCACATGTTAATCACTCTTTTGAGTTACACTTCAGAAGAAGGGCACGCTGGCACCAATAACCCACCAACCTGGAAGGAGAAGGCTCGCGTGACTGGGGGCATACGGAGAGACCAGAGAACCTGGGATTCCAGACACCCTTTGTTCCCAGCCATCAAGCGGGAATGTTTTTTCTAGTGCCTTTTCGTCCCCCTCGTTCCTCCACAAGGGATTTCCTACTTTCTTCCATTTTAGCCTTACAACCACCCCGTGAGGCAAGTTGGGTTGAGAGACAGAGAGAAAACACGACTGGCCCAGGGTCACGGCACACTCAGAATCTGAACTCGGGTCCCCCAGGTTTCAGTCCAGCATTGTAGCCAGCATATACTCCACATGGCGGCCTTACATTCTTGGTTAATCATCCTGGGACAACTGAGCCTCTCCCTCCCGTCCAGAGAGCCACATCTAAGGAGACTTGTGGAGCAAGTCGCCACTTGTAGCTGCAAGCAAGCTCAGACTACCGTTCATAACAGGACCGATGAGTGATTTGCCGAACCTGCGCTTCTCTGCTGTGGTTAAATGGCAAAGGGGCAAAGAAGCTGCAACCGAAACTAAACAAGATGGAGGCGATACGGACTGGGAGGGCCAAAGACTTGGAGGGGGTTCTGCTTCCCACTTTTGATGGGAGTTCAGCCGGCACTCAGTAACTCAGTTAAGAGCCTCGGGGGGGGGGGGTTAACACAGCTGCAAAGATGCATTCTTCCAGGTTCACGTAATCTGGAACGTGGTTCCCTACTTTGACTCAGACGATCTGGTCAGAAAGATCCATGCTATGGTTACCTCAAGCCTAGACTACTGTAATGTACTTTATACAGCTCTGCCCTTGAAGACAACTCTTGGGGAAGTTGTCTTTTTCATATGTACGTGTGTGTATGTGTGTGAGCACCTGGAAGTCATGGCGACCTCTGGTGAGACTGATCCCTACTGGAGGGCCTGGAGGATGTTCAGAGAGGTGGCTGGATAAAGCCTGCCCCCACCTACCGACTGCTGGTATTCCAAGGAGGTCTCCCATCCAGGTACTTGCCAGAGCCATAGAATCACAGAATGTTAGAGTTGGAACTGGACACCCTTTGTGCCCAGCCATCAAGCGGGAATGTTTTTTCTAGTGCCTTTTCGTCCCCCTCGTTCCTCCACAAGGGATTTCCTACTTTCTTCCATTTTAGCCTTACAACCAACCCGTGAGGCAAGCTGGGTTGAGAGAAAACGCGACTGGCCCAGGGTCACAGCACACTCAGAATCTGAACTCGAGTCCCCCAGGTTTCAGTCCAGCATTGTAGCCCTTCAGATACTTGAAGACTGCAACCATGTCCCCTCTAAGCCTTCTCTTTCCCAGGCTAAACATACCCAACTCTTTCAGCCTTTCCTCATAAGATTTGGATTCCAACCCTCTCACCACTCTGGTTGCCCTCTTCTGGACACACTCGAGCTTGTCAACACCCTTCCTCAAAAGTGGTGCCCCAAACTGGACACAAGACTCCAGGACTCCACCGTACTCCAGTCAGTCCTGCTTAGCTTCTGAGATATGATGAGATCGGGCTTGCATGGGCTACTGAGACCAGGGCAAGGCAACTCTGAAACACCAGTCAGCAGAGCACACGGCTGCCCCGTCACTGTCACGCAACAGGCCGAACGGGCCACGTCCCACTCACTCACTCTGCAGAGGCGCCACTGGTTTCCCGCCGGCCACGGGGTCCAATCCAAGGTCCTGGCTTATCGCCTACCAAACCCTCAATGGACCCAGCGACACGGAGGACCCCCCCCCCTCCAGGCAGTCAGGGCATGCCCAGGTGCATGGCCGACTCTGGGGCTGGACAGACCCAAGCAGAATAAACAGAGAGCGGCTTATTCAACCACAGATGGCAGGTCAGCAAACCAGGAGAAAAGCTGTAAGAATGGGGCAAGAATTAATACAGGACAAAACATGCAAAGAGAGAAGCTGGCTGGAAAACCGCAAAGCTCCCCGAGGCGGCCCACCTCATTCGGTTCCTGTCCTCCCGCACTCCCTAACTAACCCCACGAGGCCAGACTGACCCCTCCGTGGCCGAGGGAGCCGCTCCCTCCGGCCGCCCAGCCTCCGGGTCTGGCTCTCCGGCCAGGCTCCGCCTCCTCCACACTGACTGGCGTCCCATGTTGCCAAGGGCACCCAAAGGTAGGAGACACTTCCGGGGAGGTTTCCGGGTCCCTTCCTGACACTCAGGAAGGAGGGAGGAAACTGAGCGTTACTTGTTCACCTGGGACATTTTATCCCACGGCTTGGGGAAAAGAGGGAGGAAATTGGTATCATTCATCTTTGCATTCTGCACATTTTTATCCCTCGTTTCCTTAAAGAAGCTCAGGGTGACAAATGTGGTTGGCCCCCTCCTCCCTTCTATCCACCCAACAACCCTGTGAAGTAGGTTAGGCTGAGACGACAGTTCCATCTCATGAACACACACGGAGCAGCCCTAGACTGAATTAGACACCCCCCCCCCAGGCCAGCAAAGTCACTCAGCCTGGCAGCCGCTCTCCAGGGTCTCCGGCAGAGAAAGGCCTTTCACATCACCTACTATCCAGTCCTTTTAACTGGAAGTGCCGGGGATTGAACCGGGGTCCTTCTGCAGGCCAAGCAGAGGCTCTGCCACTGAGCCACGGCCCCTCTTTTCTGTTTCGCTCCCTATATGTAAAAATTATGTTTGTTAATGAATCCCATTTATTTGGCAAATATTGACTCAAGAACTAATTATTAGTGTTGCTGTTGTTGTTTTTTCTTTTTGCTGTTCTTATTATTGTTCCTTAAATATGCCAAGTGACCTTTTGTCTTCGGCTTTGTGACTCTCATCTACCCTGAGCGAGAAAAGGGCACCAGGAAGACACAGCAGGTTTATTCCAGGACAAGCTTTCCTGAATCAGACCTCACTTAAGGGATTTTGTCTGTTGTTGTTTGGGGCTTCGGGGGGGGGGCTGCTTACCATAAAGGGAAGGGGAGCTAATAATTCGGCTTGAGACCTCCGTGGGGATGGCCCTAAAAGGCCACGCCCCCAAAGAGGTCAGGGGTCAGCAGACTTTTAGAGCAGAGAGCCAAACTGCATCACAAGTCAGACGAAGAGTCCAACAAAGGGCCTGTTCACAGAACGGAAAAGAGACCCCTTTGCCTTCGCCCCAAAGGGTTGATTAACATCCCGTTTCCATTGGTCAAAACTCTGGTTGCTGCGAGTCCTTTATCAGGAAGTGCCACTCACAGGGTCCCACTACAAGTGACAATACTTAGGAGTCCCCCCCATGTGCAATTTTTTACTTTTGGCCCCGCGTCCCCTTCCGTGCCTGGCCGTGCAGAGAGCACTGCAGCCGGCAGGAAAGGGGTGGATTGCCCTCTGGATCGGTAGTTTTATTAGTGCACTTGTAATAATTTTATCATGGTGATTGTATTTTATCTGTGTTAGTGCTGTACATCGCCCAGAGCCTGCTTGTGGGGTTGGAAGATTCAGGAATCTAATAAATAATAACATTTTTTTTACTGCACCATCCAGAAGTCAGCACACGGTTCGCACATGGATTGCTTCCACCTGTTCACCTCTCGCACGTCCCTTTCCCGAAAGCATCTCCAAAAAGGCCGCCACTCCCCCCCCCTTTTGCTGTCGGGTTGCAGCAGCCCACTTGGGGCCACCCCACAAGGTCCTCCAGGCGAGAGACGCCCAGAGGTGGCTTCCCACTGCCTGCCCCCACAGGGCAACCCCGGACTTCCATCCACATCCCAGCCAAGGCCGACCCCGCTTCGCTCCCGGGGCAAGAAGCCCTTTGGCCCACTCTAAACCTTCGCCCGCCCTTCCTTTCCCAGACAGGCCATTCTAGCATCTCACTACCCTTCCAGTGCACCTTAACCTAAAGTGTGGGTTCTTCTTTCTAAGGAACCGTATCCGGTGTAGTGCCGAGCCACACGTGGCTCCGGGGCCAGAGGTTGCAGACCCCCCTTCAGGAAACCATCCTGGCTCCGGCCTCCAGAAATCCCCAGTAGCAGCTCTTCTCCAGACAGCCGAGGGAAACCTGTCCGGTGTGATTCACTCGCACCTCCAACTACCTTCACAAATGGCTTCACAAAAGGGATGGTCAACGAAGCGCCACGCATGAAGCAGCCCGTAGAATAATTTTTTGCCTAAAAAAGAGGGGGGGAAACCCCTCGGCAAGCACTGTACTTGTATGCACGGACGGAACCCTGCCTGCCTCGGGAGAAACACCCAGTCAAAGTATAGTGGCGACGAGGGCCAGAGCAACAGTGCCCTCAGGGCGTCCATCCTGAGAGCTGGGAGAGGGTCCTGTCAGACTCGGAGAGGCCTGGGTTCAAATGCTTCCTGGCTAGGAGGCTCAGCAGAAGACCTCAGAGGGTCAGTCGTGGCCACCTGCAGCCTGACCCACCTCCCAGGGCTGCTGTGAGGATATCACGGAGGAGGACGGGAGAGCCCTGGGGCGCCTTAGAGGAAATCTATGGCATCGATGGAGCTGAGAGGTTCATTTCCACGCCCCCATCCCACCAATCCGAATCTGCGTTGTTTACCTGAAACACTTCTAAGCTACTTTTCCCAAGTCACCCAAAGCATCATACACGGCATTTTCAAAAGATTGAGAAAAACGACCAGAATATGTGTTGTTTTTAAAAAGAGCGATCAAGAAGAACACAGTTGTGGGGGGTTACCCAGCAGATATGTTTGCGGGAACAAAACCCAGTTTTGCAGTGAACTGAGTCCCTCCTCATCCACACGCCACAAAGGGAACCGATACAGCCGCCTCCTCCCTCCTCCCTGAACGACTGTTGGAGCGCGGAGGGGGCACAGGCCAACCCCCCGGGGGGCGCTGAAGCAGAAGCCCCAGCCGGGGAGAAGCGGAGGAAACAGAGTGCCCGTTTCTGGCACTCATGCGAATGTTCCGAGCTCCTCGAAACATTCCGTCAGAAACAGGAAAATTCAGTTTCCTCCTCCCAAGACCAAGCTGCAAACACATTCTACTCTGGGCCAGTCCGACGGCCGTGTGACCGCTGGCTGCAACACCTAAAGGCCCACGCAAAACCATCGTCCCTATATTCATCTGGAGACTTGTGTGCCCATTTTCTTCCCAGTGGGGGGCCCAAAGCGCCCTACCGCATCGCTCCCACCACCACCCGTGTTGTCCTCAGCACCACTACCTGGGGAGAGGCTTGTTGTTGGGGGGGGCATGCCTGGCCCAAGGGTCACCCAGTGAGCTTCCATGGCACGGGGAGGGGGGAGGGGTTCCCAGTCTGGGTCTCCCAAATCCCAGCTGACACTCTAACCCCCCCCCCCCCCTACACATTTTCTCAACCCTGGCCAGCACGCCCTTGCAGCTGCAGCATCGGAAATATTCCAACAGAGGAGACCCTTCCTCCCGACGAGTATCTTTAATCCATACGGAACCAGAAACCCTTTCTTTCTTCCCTCTCGGGAGGAGGCAAATGGATGTGACGGGCTCCCAGCAGTACTCCAACGCGACCAAAACATGCCTGGAACGATACCCGCCAAAGTCAAAGACAGAAACCTACCAGAAAGCGTCGAGTCAAGAGGCCTCTCTGGAGTTATTTGCTAAGAAGGCAGCAAACACCATGCGAGAGGCAGTCATCCGGGAGACCTGGGGCAGGGGGCAGGGGGACCAGCACAACCACTTCACCCGTCTAGATGCAGTGCCTGGAAAGAAGCCGGGGCGGTGGCGGGGGGAGTTGTCTGCTCACCACTCCCCTGCCCACTTCGACCTGGAGAGGGATTCCCCCCCCCATTTTCAGACACTACAGCAGATTGTTTGGATTACAGGTTCAATACTTTTGGATTATTATTATTATTTTGCCGAACCTGTATTTTAAAAAAAACAAGGAAGCCGCTTCTGTGCGTGGGAGGGCAGCCGTAAACCGGTGCACACTGTTATGCAAGCAGATATGAATCCCCGCCGAATGATCAAGGAAGGCTTTAAAACTGTTTTGACAGGCGCCGGCACAGATCTATTTTTCATCAGGGGGCTGATCTGCAGGCAGAGGCGAGGGCCACGATCCAGCCCAGAGCGAGGCATGAGCCAATCCACTCCGCCGTGGCCTACGGGCGTCTTGAAAACTCCTAGCAGAACGCTGTGCCAATGCAATTTCGAGATGGAAGTTTCGCACCTTCTAAAAACCCCTCCTGATTCCGCTCCCTCCTTGCATGGCACGGGAACAATCTAGTGCATTTTTTTACGTACCCTTTCTTTCAAAGGGCGCAGGAGAGCACGCGCGGGTCGCCCCCATTTTAGTCTTGCAAAACCCCTATGGGAGCAGGGTGAGGCCGAGAGAGAGAGAGAGGAACCGGCCCAAGGTCACCCAGCAAAATGCCACGGCCGAGTGGGAATTGGAGCCCCGGGGGCCGTGCAGCCCAGCCCGCCCCCCTCCCCATGGGTGGCAACCGCTTGTTTCACGTGAAAGCTGAGTGCTGGCTATCCACAGTCGCGAAAGCATCCTTTGAGCATCTACATCTAAGCGCTTCAAAATAATTGGATGCCAAACCAGCCTAAAGGAACAACAAATCGCACAGGCCAATTTACAACAGACAATCGATATCGCTTTTGCATCCTGCTGTTCTCTGTCCCGCCATCCTTATGGAGTCGGAGCCACCCCCACCCCACCCCCACCCCCACCCCCGGTTCTTTGGTGTCCTGGACCACCCCGACTGGGCCTTTGAGGCAGCTTCCCAAAACACCTGAGTGTTTCCGGGGGTGAAATCTGACTGCATTTGTTTTAATAACCCAATATTCTGCTGGCTGCGCATGTGGTACAACTCTATCACGACCGTCAACATGTTTACATGGCAACATGTCCCGGGCAGACGGCAAAGGGCACTGGCTTCTGACCCAAGACTCTTTTGCATGTTGCTTCCTCTGCCCCGCCCCCCCCCCCACCCATCAAGAG
>NW_015176488.1:174668-174790 GCF_001447785.1 Gekko japonicus | reverse complement strand
GCGGTGCCCTTCCACCCTTCCGGTGGTGGTGGTGGTGGTGGTGGGGTGCTCCCTGTCCAGAGCTCTCACCCAAAGTGGGATGTGGGTGGGTGGGTGGCCAGCCTCGTCCTTGGGAGTCATGG
>NW_015176488.1:171842-173178 GCF_001447785.1 Gekko japonicus | reverse complement strand
CCCACGACCAGGCCCCAGCATCTCCCCTGGGAAGGAGGAAGCGGACCCCCCTCCCACCGCCAGTCTCATTCAGTGCAAGGCTCCTTCCTGCATCCACGTTTCTCATGCTGCTCTTTTGACTCATCCAGACTCGCTTTAACAACAACTCACACCAGCAAGCCATCCGTCTGCCACCTTTTGAACCAAGGGGAGGCCGCCAGAACAGTCTTCAGAGGGAGCCCCCCCACACACACACACACACATACAGAGGGCACCACCTAGCCAAGTCTCCCTCTCCTTTCTAGCCATCCCTTATTGCACAGACAGAAGCCCAAGTCAACCAGTTCTCTGATTTCCTTTTCCTGCCTTGTGCAGGGTCCCTGCCAGCTCTCTGTGCGTCTATCATTCTAGTTCCTACATCTGGGCAATGCTACACTACACAACAGCGGCCTTCATCCACCCCCTTTCCCTCCCAGGTGGAAGCATGGGACCCACTGCGCTGCCTGTCATGTGCACAGAAGAATTAGGAACCCACGGGGATCAAGGCCACAGCACACCAGGAGGCATAAGCTGAGCGCTAGGAGGCACACCGTGGTGGTGAAGAAGAAGCCAAAGCGCAGAGCCATGGAACACTCCTCCTGGACCGGTTGTGACAGAAATGCTACATTGCTGACCAAAGAGTGTACTCCGGAATGTTCCTGTACAGCGCTGGAGAAACAGGACCACTTCTGACACCATGAAAATGTCCCCTGGTAGGCAGTGTTCCCAGTGTGAGGTCTTAGCTCAGGAAGAATGGCTCCGGAGCAAACTACGCTATGCAGCAGACAAATCGCTGGCTCACAACTTTAATGTCAGCAGCTCGCAAAGTAGAATTTTTGCCCACAAGACCCCACAGCTTAGAGGGAGCTTTGCTTGCGGGTCACAATTCGGATACTCTCCTGCTCTCAGGTTCCTACAGCAGAGAACAGCATTTATTCATTAACGGGGAGATATAGGGAGGGGGGAAGACTGGTTTTGGAAGAAGGGGGCGCAGGCGGTCTCCTCCTAGCTAAGCAGGGATTCCACACGCCCCGTGCGACGCAACACACCCACAGCGTGCCGGAGGGGAAGCAGAGCGGTCCGTTGCAATGCATCTAATAAACATGCCACACTTAGTACGGGTGCACAGAGGCAGGGGACACGGTACCCTTTTTTTCCGCATATGCTGTTCCCTCCCAAAAGTAGCAAACAGAAAATATATAGTGGCTGTTGGGTGGGGCTCTGTGTGACCCCACCAGAAGGTCCTTCCCCGTGGGATGAAAACCAGTGTTACCGGACACAGATAAGGCCGGGGGGGGGGGGGTTCTAAGAGGTTCCC
>NW_015176488.1:167468-170817 GCF_001447785.1 Gekko japonicus | reverse complement strand
GGTGTTTTAAACGGCATAAAGGGGGGGGGGGAGGACAAAAGAGCTGCGTTCAGTGTTTGGAGGGACAGGATTGCTGTCAAGGTTTTAAAAAGGAAAATCTCTTGTCCATTCTGCATCCTTGCATTTTCTTGTGTAAGGCTGAAAGTCAGCCCCTCAAAAAGCAGCTGGATCCACCAGGAGTCCAAAACCCTGTGTGTGAGTCTGTGTGCAGGCATACCTATGTACATAACAAACAATTCGTGGTGTGGTTTTACACCCGCCTACGCCCATTAACTTCAACGGATTTAGAGAGCCAGTTTGGTGTCGTGGTTAAGTGCGCGGACTCTAATTGGGAGAATCAGGTTTGATTCCCCACTCCTCTTCATGAAACCAGCTGGGTGACCTTGGGCAAGCTGTAGCTCTGACAAGAGCTGTTCTTGAAAAAGAGCAGTTTCTTGTCAGAGCTCTCTCAGCCCCACCCACCTCACAAGGTATCTGTTGTGGGGAGGGGGAAGGGAAAGGAGTTTGTGAGCCGCTCTGATTGTAAGCCCTTGGGTAGTGAAGGGCAGGGGGTATAAATCCAATCTCCTCCTCCTTTAGAAGGGCAAAACTCTGTTCAGGATTGTGCTGTTGGTTGTGAGATTTTTCACTTGCCAAAAAAAAAAAGTTTATCAGAATAATTGAAAAATTTAAGACCAATTTCACATGTGTTATGGATGGGACCTTTGCGTATTGGTCTTCCAGGCAAAGTTCACGTGGTGGTTTTAACAGCCATTCTCAGGATGAGGACCAGCAAGGACCCTGCCCCTCACACACACGCGCACACACACACTTTGGCTGGCCTTTCTCTGTTCTGGAGAAAACTCCCAGGAGAGAACGGAGTCTGCCCAAGAGAGAAGCCCCTTCCCGTTCTTCAGACACAAAAACACCCAGGCTGTTGCGGAGGAAAGGAGAAGGCTGGTATGTGGGCAGCCAAGGCCAGAAGGAATGGATGCTGGTAGACTGAACAAAGCCCTAAACCCAGAATCGGGCCTGAACACACCTGGAGAACCACGTGCAGTTTGGAGGCCTCACTTCAAAAAGGATGTGGACAAAATCGAGACGGTGCAGAAGGGAGCAACGGGGATGAGCCCTATGAGAAAAGGCGAAGGGCCCTGGGAATGTTTCGTTTGGAGAAGAGAAGATTGAGGGGGGACATGATCGCGCTCTTTAAATATTTGGAAGGCCGTCCTTTGGAGGAGGGCCAGGAGCTGTTCCAGTCGGCAGCAGAGGACAGGACCCGAAGCAACAGGTTCGAATTACATGCAGAAAGGGTATCGGCTGGATATTAGGAAGAACCTTTTCAGGGTCAGAGTGGTTCAGAGGTGGAATCCGCTGCCGAGGGAGGAGATGGTGAGCTCCCCTTCACTGACAGCTTTCAAGAAGAGGCTGAAGGAATATCTGTCAGGGATGCTTCAGGCTGGCCCTGCATTGGGCAGGGGGCTGGACTAGACGGTCTGTATGGCCCCTCCCATCTCTATGATTCCATGAAAAGGGAATTCGGAGCTCTCAGAGGAAAGAAGGCAGAGGGATCCCATCCATTTGTCTTTGGGGACCTTTTAGTGAGTCTGAGGAATAACACACCCAGTGCAAATTGCACCAACACACTGCATAAGTGTTTGTTGGAGGGCCATTCTCAGCTGGATTCACAGCTCCACAGAGGCATCCTGCCTCTCCCCATGGATGGCAATTCGATACTGGAGGGAAGGGGCTTTCGGCAGCTGCAACTGGATCCCACTCAAGGGAGACTTGGCTATTTCGGCCCCCACACAGACGCACACACCTCTGAGGCCCCGCTGAAAAGACGCAGAGAAGTCTCTCTCTCTCTCTCTCTCTCTCTCTCTCTCTCTCTCTCTCTCTCCTCTCTCTCTCTCTCTCTCTCTCTCCAGAGTTGAGCATGCTGGGAGAGGGTCCTTGAACTAGGTATGTATGGTTTTAAACAGAACGGGGGCTTCGCATTAAACAACAACAAAACTTAGCTATAAGGGGACCAGGCCAGGTGTCCTAGATAAGGTATCCGCACTCAGCAAAGCCACCCACTTCCAAATGGCGCTTCAACATATGCCTAATTTTAGGCCCTGTCCTGGTTTTCATAAATGTTACTGATGTTGACAAAGCTGCACACCTGCTGGAGTAAAACCAGGGCATTTGGAATTGTAGGAATAAGCAGGTGCAGGGGGAGAGAGAAGGAAAAAGAAACCGGCACAGACGTTCCGAGGGGTGGTGGTGGTGGCTGTTGTTCAGTCGCACAGTCGAGTCCGACTCTTTGCGACCCCATGGACCCCATCGCGCCAGGCCCTCCTGTCTTTCGGTATGTTCCGGAGTTTGCTTAATTTCATGTTCATTGCCTCGATGACACTGTCTGACCATCTCATCCTTTGCCGTCCCCTTCTTCTTCTTCGACCTTCAGTCTTTTCCAGCATCAGTGTCTTCTCCTCCGGTGAGTGCTCCCTTCTTCTCATTTGGGGGCCAAAGTATTTGAGCTTCAGAGGGGTGCTGGGCTGCAACCAGGCTCAGGAGCTCTGCCTCTTTCAGACCACTCAGCCTCTGTGCTTAGAGTTTCAGCTGCACACAGGTCTGTGCATTACACCCCAAGCACATCCGCTCCTGTCACAGAGGGATGTGGGGCCACACAGGTTGGCCACAAGAACGTAAGAAAAGCCATGTTGGATCAGGCCAGTGGCCCATCCACTCCCTTCCGTGGACTCCTCCCTCCCCGCATAGATCTTTTATGTAAAGCTCCGCCTCCTCAACACTGATTGGTGCTTGTTTCTCCTACGTTCCTCCCACCAGTCCAACCCTGAGGCCCAGAAGGGGCCTGGGAAATGTAGTCCTATGGCAAGCCTCACCCAAGGCCTCGGGCCCGTGTGCAAGAGAGGCTCCCCGGAGGCCTGTGGGCTGACTCTTTCCTGAGCCCTTGGCCAAGGATCATGACAACTCCAAAAGCACCCTCCAGAACAGGGCACCCACTCGGAGAGAGCCTCCAAAAGATAGCTAATCCAAACCCAACCCACTTCTGCTGTAATCACTGGAGCCGGGCGTGAGCTTTTGTGAGTCTGCTGCTCACGTCTTCAGATTCAGCTAGAACGGGAGTCCATCTGTCCTCCTTATCTGGGAGAGTGGAGCCATTTCAGAGCCAAGATGTAAAGGCCCGATGGACTCACGTTCCAGCTGTACCGGAAGAAGCAAGCAGGGATTCACGAGAGCGCCTCCCCTGCCACACATTGTGTTAGTCTTTCAGGTGCTGCTGGACTCTTGCTCTTTTCTGCTGCTGCTACAGGCAGACTAACATGACCGCCCATCTTGATCTATCTGAAGAAGTGAGCAGGGA
>NW_015176488.1:160560-167424 GCF_001447785.1 Gekko japonicus | reverse complement strand
CTAGCTCACAGTTTTTTAGCCTCCAGCTCACACATTTTTGTCTTAGCTCAGGAAAGATGGCTCCAGAGCAAACTACTTTATACAGTAGCCAAAACGCTTGCTCACAACTTTAATGCCAGGTGGAATTTTTGCCCACAAAATTTCACAGCTTAGAGGGGGCACTGGTCATGACTCACGAGAGCTCCTCCCCTGCCACAAAGGTTGTTAGTCTTTCGGGTGCTCCTGGACTCCAGCTCCTTTCTCCTGCTGCTACAGACAGACTAACACGGCCGCCCATCTTGACCATCTGAAGAAGTGAGAGCTCCTCCCCTGCCACCGATTGTGTTAGTCTTTCTGGGACTCCTGGACTCTGGCTCTTTTATGCTGCTGCAGAGCTAGTCTTTCCGGGACTCTGGCTCTTTTATGCTGCTGCAGACAAACACAGACAGACTAACACGGCTGCCCATCTTGAGCTGTGATAGTGGAGTTTGGTTTCCTTATGCTTCATGGCCACGGCAGTAAGCAAAACCCATTTCTCCCCAGATTCATGGTTTTGTCAAATAATTCAAGGAAGTCTAAGGTGGTGGTAGACAATGCATGCTTCAACACAACAACATGCGCCAGGGAACTTTTGGAGACCCAGAGCACTCAGCAGCCATGAATGCTGATGCATATCAGAAAGGCTTTGCTGCACATTAAACCACAAGACTTCTTTTAAAACTTACATCGTGTTTAATTATATGTGACTGACTGTGTTATTCTTCATCTGAAGACCTGGTGGCAGAACACAGTGAGGGCAGCAGTGAGGGGGTTCCTGTGCTATGTCTACAACTGTTTACATGCATGGAGAGCCAGTTAGCAAACAGGGTGGAACTGCTCATCAGCAGCCTGAACTGGCTGCCAGACAACTGGCCCCGTGCACCGTGAGCTGAACCAGCAGGCTCCTGAGCATCACGACCCAAAACCAAACCTCAAAAGGTGCACCAGATTTATGAGGATTAATAACAGGAACTCAGATCTCTTCCAAGAAAACAAAGTTAACTGTTTTCAGTTCAATCCGGAAATTATTATCATTCTTTTCAGTATAAGAATGTTAGCTTAAAAAAACACACCCTGATTATCTGCTGTAAGACCTCCCATAATGCTTCCACCTAATAGATGGATATCAGGGTCAAAATACTCTTTGGAATGAGTGTCTCCAAGTAACACATTAGTTATAGAACAAACATAACTGAAAACTGTGTCTCATATACCTTCTTAAAGGAAAGATTCCTGGCACGGCAATGAGCTGTGACTCACAAAAAGTTTATACTAAAATAAACGGGGTTAGTCTTTAAGGTGCCCTTGGATGTTTGCTTTATTTCGTAGCATTGCTATGGAATCCTTTGTTTTTTTAAGTCAAATGATTTTCATGAGGATTTACTTGACCAACCCAACATTTCTTGGTTCTGATATAAAGGAAAAGTGTAACCTTTTCCTCCGGGTCATTCCCTCAGTTGGTTTTCCTCCTACCAACCATCTACAATATAGGCTCTCCTTGCCAACTACAGGAGTTGCCAAGCTAGGGCTGCCAACCTCCAGGTGGTGCCTGGAGATCTTATATCGCACCTAACCCCCCAGATAATAGAGATCCCCTGGAGAAAACAGCTGCTTTGGATAGTGAACTCTATGGGATTATAGAAGAGGAGGAGGAGGAGATTGAGATTGGATTTATATCCCGCCCCTCACCACCCAAAGGAGTCTCAGGGCGGCTTACAAACTCCTTTCCCTTCCCCTCCCCACAACAGACACCCTGTGAGGCGGGTAGGGCTGAGAGAGCTCTTGACAGAAACGGCTCTTTTTCAAGAACAGCTCTCGTCAGAACTGCGGAAGGGCTCATCCTAGCTGCGCAAGATCAGGCACTTGAAAAGTGTGAAAGCCAAGATTCAGAACACCAGCAAATGTTGACTTTGCAAGACAAAGGATGCAACCATCAATCACATGGCCAGTGCCTGCAGTAAAATTGCCTCAACTGAATATTTTTAAAAGTCGCAATAGAGTTGCAGCTGTGCTGCACTGGAATCCTTGCACAAAGTAGGGCTTACCATCAGCCAGAAATTCTTGGGAGCACAGGCCAAACAAAGTCATGGAGAATGATGAAAGAAAGATTCTTTGGGACTTCTGATTACAAACAGATAAACACCTGGAGCGTAACACCTCTGATGTCACAATTGCCGGAAAATAATGAGAAATAGGATTTGGATCACTGACACTGCAATCCCAGAAGGCAGCAGAATTTTTAAAAAGAAAGAACAGGAGAAGATGACAAAATACCAAGACCTATGAATAGAGTTAGAGCATCTCTGGTAGAAGAAAGCGACCATCATGCCAGTTGTCATTGGAGCCCTTGGAGCAGTGCCTGGAAGCCTCTAGAAACACCTGGGCATTCTGGGCATTGAGGAAAAAACACCCGCTCAGCTCCAGAAGACAGTGTTGCTCGGAACAGCAAGAATTCTGACAAGAGACATCAGCAATTCCTAAGAACTTCGCTAGATCTCGAATTGCAGAACACCGTCTACCAGTCCAATATATCTGACTGTGACAATTCTCCTCTTCTTCTTCATCATCATCAGTCATCATGGTGCTTCCTCCCCCCACTCACTGCAGTCCAGAATGCTCCCCAAAGCTATTCTTGGAGGACCGTGGACCGCCAGGAACTGCACTTGGGGGGGGGATGGTGCGTAGGGGACGGAGCAGGAGGGAGCAGGCGAGGAAGTTGTGCTCTGTGGGTGGAAATGGTCCAGAGGACCCAAGCCAGTTCCCTCCGTTAGCGGCTCTTCCTTAGGACGTGCACGTTGGCAGGAAGATCGAAATGTATAGGCAAGGTTTTCAGGAAGCAGTCGGTCTGAACGCAGCGTGCAGGAATGTTCTGCAAAGCCCAAGCGCTGCGCAGTTGAGTACCATGAACCTTATCGATGCAACCATTGCGCAGGAACTCTGGATTCCGTCACACCCAAAGAAAGGTACATGGCACCACTGACCATGCAGGGAAGCCGGGTCAGCATTACGGAACCACTGCAGATGAAAGGAGGGCCAATGACGTCTACACAGGGGAATTCACGCGGAAGGGATCGTTGCCACGCGTCTTCTGGGCTCAGTGCCGCAGCAACCAGATGTTCAGGTTTCCCTGGAGCAACAAAGCCCTAACGATTGACTGGGAGTCGTACATTGACCAGCGGTGTGGCCGGGTCGCAGAGGCAGGCCAGTGCTTTTCAGTTCCCTTACAGCCCCAGGGCTCATTCAAGGTAGGGGGTCACCACAATTAGGTCCTTTGGCCTGTCGCCTTGTCCTGGGGGACCAAGCAGAGGCCCAGCCCCACTTCGTCAGACCCCCCCAGCAGCAGGGGGGATGAAAGTGCACCCCAGACTCCGGCAGAGAACCCGCCCTAGCATTGCAGAATCATAGCGCTGGAAGGGACCTCCAGGGTCATCTAGTCCAACCCCCTGCACAGTGCAGGAAATTCACAAATACCTCCCCCTCCACAGCCCCAGTGACCCCTGTTCCACGCCCAGAAGATGACAAAAGACCTCCAGGATCTCCGGCCAAGCTGGCCTGAAGAAAAATTCCTTCCTGGCCCCAAAGTGGCGATGGACATTCCCCTGGGCATGTAAGAAAGGTTAATGTAGACCATCATGTTCAACCGGCCTATGTCAAGCAACCCCTGTTGAATATCCCCCTTTTCACATCTCAGGTATGAAGCAGATGCCAAACCCACGTAGGATTTTAGTGTGCCGTGCCAGCACCGTGCTTGGCATTCCATGTTTGGCAGCTTTTCCTGAGCTGCCAAGTAGCTTTACTGAATGTGTCGATGGCTGAAGTGGCGTGCTCCCCTCCTCTGCCCTGGCGAAGGAGCAGACGTTAAGCGGAGCTCCCACTCCCCATCTCCGGGCACCCTCCTCAAGAAACATGCAACCCTTTTCTCCTCAGTCACTGCAAGTCGTTATGGATGGGGAAATTCCGTACGAGAGCCGAGAACTGAGTCGGGGCAAACCGAGAACATGCCCCCGAGGAGCCTGCACAATTTAGCATTTCTGGAACAGGCTGATAGGGTTGCCAACTCCAGACTGGGGAATTCCCAGATGTTTGGGGGGGGCGGGGGGAGCGTGGGACCTCAGCAGGGTACAAGGCCATGGTAGAATCCTGTCCCCCCCCCCTCCAAAGCAGCCATTTTCTCCAGGGGAACTGATCTCTGTAGTCTGGAGATGAGCTGTGATTCCGGGAGACCTCCAGGCCTCACCTGGGGGCTGGCAACCTTACAAGTAGGCACTCCAAGGCAGGCAAGTCCTTGTGGAGACGAGTCCTTCAGGGCAGGAAGTTGGGAAGCCGGCTGAGCTGCTCTCTTGCCTGCCGCCTCTCAGCGCAGCCAAACCGAAATGCCACCCAGTTGGAGTTGAGCCTTCCGCCAGCGGAGGGAGGGAGTGGAGCGTGGGCTGTGCCAGGGAAAACAGATTTCTTTTTAAAAAATGGCTGAGCAAGTCCTCCTCTTTTTTAGCGCTCAGTTGTGTAAACATCTCCCTTCAGATTCAGAGAGAGAGAATTCTCCTTGTCAGGGTGATAGCCCAACTGTCAGGTAATTACGTTGACACTGTCGCTGCTCTTTTCCCAAGTACTCTACGCGAGAGACCACACCCGCCCGGAGTTAGGAGTGTCCTGAACACACACGCGCGCACACACACACATACACACAGAGAGAGAGAAAGGCCCCGGGCTGCTGGGGGCACCTACGGACGCCACTGGAGCTATCGGGGCCAGACTTGGGGGCGATGGTCCCGGGCTCAGCGGCTTCACGGAGGGCCCTTGAAAGAGGCCTGGAGCATCCAGACCGGAATTACATGCTGCCGCTTGAGGAGGGTCATGCCCTGTAAGACCGCCAAGTCCAGAATCCCAAAGGAGCTCATTGTAAGCAGGGCTGCCAGTTCTGGGTTGGGAAATCCCTGGAGACTGGGGGGGGGGGCACAGCCTGGCGAAGGGAAAGACCTCAGCAGGGCACGGTGCCATGCAGGCCACCCTCCAAAGGAGGCTGCTCCTCTCGGGGAGCCAATCTGTCGTCTGGAGACCAGCTGGAATGCTGGGAGATTCCCGGAGCCAGTTTGGTGTAGTGGGGAGGGGGGGCACAGCCTGGCAAAGGGAAAGGCCTCAGCAGGGCACGGTGCCATGGAGGCCACCCTCCAAAGGAGACTGCTCCTCTCAGGGAGCTAATCTCTGCCATCTGGAGACCAGCTGGGATGCCGGGAGATTCCCGGAGCCAGTTTGGTGTAGTGGTTAGGAGTGGCGGACTCTAATCTGGGAGAACCGGGTTCGATTCCCCAGTCCTCCTCCACATGCAGCTGCTGGTGTGGCCTTGAGTCAGTCACAAGTTCTCTCAGAGCTGTTCTCTCAAGGCAGTTCTCAAGAGAGCTCCCAGCCCCACCTACCTCACAGGGTGTCTGTTGTGGGGAGGGGAAGGAGTTTGTAAGCCACTCTGAGACTCCCTTGGGTAGTGAAGGGCAGGGTATAAATCCAACCTCCTGCTCCTGCTCCCTGGAGGTTGGTACCAGTGTGGCAGGATGAACTGATGTATCCTAATAATGAATATCCTCAAGCAGCATCTTGATGGTTCTTAGCACCTTATAGATGCTTCTCTTTTTGTTCCTAAATCCAAGGGCCAGAGTTTGGCAAAGCACAGCTCAGTAGAAAGATAAATCAGGGGTTGGATCCTGTCTGCATTCCATGCAAAGGGGCATACTTTCTGCAGACACAAACCCGTCTCCTGCCGCAGCTGCTGCTCCCGGATAGATTCAGTAAACATCACCGCCCCGCTCCTTGCACACACAGATCTTGACGGGACCCAGGCGCAGGTGCCCTGCGTTTCTGTTCATCCCTTTATCTAAGGCCCTGTGATCCGGATCTCACTGGAGGCCATCGCGGCTGAACTAGACGTGAGAATCCCCAATTTCTGTTTGTTGAGACAGCTCCTAATTTTCACATGTAAGAACTCTTGTTCTTGTCCAACAAGCTAAGTTTCTACTCTGAAAATGGACAAAGGATTGTGTTCTGATCTACTCCTTTACACAGGGCATGATTAAAATGTAGAGTTTGCTGTCAGAGGATGTAGTGATGGCCACAGGAACAGCTGGCTTGAAAAGGGGATTAGAGAGATTCACGGAGGATAGGTCTGTCAGTGGCTCCTAGTCATGGTGGCTGAGGGGAACCTCCACATTCAGAGGCACTAAGCCTCTGAATCCCAGAGCCAGGAGGCAGCATCAGGTGGAAGCTTCAGCCTCTCTGCCCTGTTGCTGGCCCTCCAGAGGAACTGGCTGGCCCCTGTGTGAGACGGGAGGCTGGACTGGATGGACCCTCCCTGGTCTGACCCAGCAGGGCTCTTCTGATGTTGTTCTCAGGGGAAGGCCTCGGCCTCTCTGCCCTGTTGCTGGCCCTCCAGAGGGACTGGCTGGCTCTTGTGTGAGACGGGAGGCTGGACTGGATGGACCCTCTCTGGTCTGACCCAGCAGGGCTCTTCTGGTGTCCTTCTCAGGGGAAGGCCTCGGCCTCCCTTCCCTGTTGCTGGCCCTCCAGAGGGACTGGCTGGCCCCTGTGTGAGACGGGAGGCTGGACTAGAGGGACCCTCCCTGGTCTGACCCAGCAGGACTCTTCTGATGTTCCTATCAGGGGAAGGCCTCGGCCTCTCCGCCCTGTTGCTGGCCCTCCAGAGGGACTGGCTGGCCCCTGTGTGAGACGGGAGGCTGGACTGGAGGGACCCTCTCTGGTCTGACCCAGCAGGGCTCTTCTGGTGTCCTTCTCAGGGGAAGGCCTCGGCCTCTCTGCCCTGTTGCTGGCCCTCCAGAGGAACTGGCTGGCCCCTGTGTG
>NW_015176488.1:146843-160252 GCF_001447785.1 Gekko japonicus | reverse complement strand
CCCTCCAGAGGAACTGGCTGGTCCTGTGTGAGACAGGAGACTGGACTAGAGGGACCCTCCCTGGTCTGATCCAGCAGGGCTCTTCTGGTGTCCTTATCAGGGGAAGGCCTCGGCCTCCCTGCCCTGTTGCTGGCCCTCCAGAGGGACTGGCTGGCCCCTGAGTGAGACGGGAGGCTGGACTGGAGGGACCCTCCCTGGTCTGACCCAGCAGGGCTCTTCTGGTGTCCTTATCAGGGGAAGGCCTCGGCCTCTCTGCCCTGTTGCTGGCCCTCCAGAGGGACTGGCTGGCCCCTGAGTGAGACGGGAGGCTGGACTGGAGGGACCCTCCCTGGTCTGACCCAGCAGGGCTCTTCTGGTGTCCTTATCAGGGGAAGGCCTCGGCCTCTCTGCCCTGTTGCTGGCCCTCCAGAGGGACTGGCTGGCCCCTGAGTGAGACAGGAGGCTGGACTAGATGGACCCTCACTGGTCTGACCCAGCAGGGCTCTTCAGAGGTTCTTATGTCTGTTTACAACCAACACTCAACATCACTATCTAAACTGGGTCGGTCACCAAAACATAGCAAAACCAGGCCAGTCAGAAACACAACTGAATCCCCAGTTGGGAAAGTGACTTGTAAAATCAATCAAAAGAAGAAAGGGAAAATAAGAGACCTATAAGAAACAAGCTTGTTCCTGGAAGCACAGAATATTGAGAGCCGATGAGAATAGGGGTGGGGGGCAGGACAGGGACAGAGCAAATTATTCTGGACACGTATAGAATCCCAACAATGGATGGTTTGGTGGGTGGGTGGGGGGATTTCCAAACTGTTCTCCCAGTGAGGATTCCTTGTGAGGCCCCAGATTGTCTGAACAATTGATTTCTACCTGGGGTGGGCTGCCTGTATTTTGAGGGATGGGTTTCCACCAAACTGATGAATCTTGGCTTATTCTGTCGGGCAATTTTGTTGACTTTGGCTGTGGGCATGTTTTCCTGACCTTGCCCAAATCCAAAAGGGAACAGAAAGATCCAAGCATACCATGGGACTCTCCTTCCACTCCTGAACAGCAGCCTGAGATGCATGCCATAATCTTTCCTTTGTTTTCACGAGTGCCTGCCAATTCCTCCTCAAAAGCCGGCATTACATCACGCGCTTGCTAGATCTTAGACAGATCTTACGGCGTGATTCAACTCCGTTTTCACAAGAGTTCAAGTAAAACACGTCAGAATGTTCCTGATCTTGCAGCGTGCAAAGATTCCAACAACCAGGATACTCATTTAATTTACGCTGCGGTGGCTCAAGGTGTTGAGACGCTGAACTGCAGGCTGTGGAAGGTCCGTAGTTCAGCAGTTCGAGACCCCCGAGTGTGCCGCATGACAGAGTGAGCTACCGTCTTTGGTTCCAGCTCCTGCCAACCTAGCAGTTCAAAAGCAAGACATTGCAAGTAGATGAATAGGGACCACTTTGGTGGGAAGGTAACAGCATTCCGTGTGCCTTGGTGTCTAGTCATGCCGGCCACATGACTACGGAAACGTCTTCGGACAGCGCTGGCTCTTTGGCTTTGAAACGGAGATGAGCACCGCAACCCTAGAGTCGGACTCGACTGGCTTTCGAGCAAGGGAACCTTTACCTTTGCCTTAACAGAAAGCAATGCCCTCAGGCGAAACGAGCACCAAACCATGGAGGCGGGGAACAGAAGAAGAGAGGAAGCTTAGCGTTCTGTTGCGAGTAAGGGAAATGCGAGGAAGTTTCTTCCCCTTCGTATGAAAGTGCTCCAAGAAATTACCATGGCTTTGTAACATTGCTTTATTACTCAGTATACACGCGGAACACAATGGAAGCAAACAGGCACTCCTTCCGGAGACAACAGGCTCCCGCGGATCAGACTGTACAGGAGTCCACCCCAAACCTATGTCAACAATTCCAGATAACTCTGCCTAGAAACTCTCGGTTCCCCCTGCTGCCCGTTCACACCCTCTGCCTGTCTCCCTCCTCCCAGCCTGCTCCTGATACCACAGATTTCCACGGATCGAGCACCAGCAGATCACTGCAGTCGCAATGCTCCCTCTAAGCTGTGGAGTCTCGTGAGCAGAAATTCTATTTTGTGAGCTACTGGAATTAAAGTTGTGAGTGAGCGATTTGGCTGCTGCAAAAATTAGTTTGCTTTGAAGCCATCCTTCCTGTTGTGTAGTGGGTTAGACACACGTAGAAACCACAGAGACGGATGTAGTGATCAGCACGGGTTACTGGTGCACAACTAGAACACAGAATACCGGCCAGGTGGCCAACGATATACAGTACCTGGGAACACCCCTAGATCCTATTGGTGGGTTTAAACCTCCCGCCAAAGTCCCTATTGGTTCCCCAAGGAAATCCCAGGAGCCTAGTCCCTATTGTTCCTAGGGAGTTAAGCTCGGCAGCAAATCGCTGGCGCCTAGTGGCGGTCAGTGGACATAACACTTCCTGAGCTAAGACAAAAATCTGTGAGCTGGAGGCTAAAAAACTGCGAGCCAGCTCACACTCACTCAGCTTAGAGAGAACACTGCCGCAGACCATTAGCAACACATCAGGATTTACGGGAGCTATTCCCACCGGCGGCAGCAACAACATTTCAGCGAGTCTGGCCTCAGACCAAACCGACTCCTTTGTGCTACCCTTCCCCCAGGCAGGGAACAGGAACAGTTCTTCGTGAACAGGGCCTGCTAATTACAAGAACGGGGTGATTCTTGCATCCAGAGGCAGCATCACTCGCTAACCCGCCGAGACGGGGACCCTGCCCCTGGAATCCCCCCAGCTGCTGGGACCCAGCTGAGCCCCGGGGGGGGGGGCTGCACAGAGACCGCTCCGCTTGGCCCTGGAGTGAGGTATTCAATACTGGGTTAGATAGTACTGTTTTGATTGCACTTAAGTTATATGGAATCTTAGATTTTAATTTTATCTTACAACTGATGATGTGCCAATAAAGGTTTATGAATGAATGAATGAATGAATGAATGAATGAAAGAAAGAAAGAAAGAAAGAAAGAAAGAAAGAAAGAAAGAAAGAAAGAAAGAAAGACTGGGTTCTGGACGCATGGCAGTGAGCAGCTCAGGTTTACTCCGTGATTTCAGCAAAACTACAAGACCAGACTTCAGAGCCTCCACTCTGTCAAACAGCATATGCCACTGCCACACCCAAACACACCCCACTCCCAGTGATAGGCCATTCACATAACATTAATACTAGATTGGTTCCTTCCGGAATCCTGGTGGGCTATTGCTCTTGTGCTCCAAGCTCAGCCAGTCTCTGGGGTGATTTGATTAGGGATGATTCAATCCCAATACATAACACGAGGCCTGATGACAACGCCTTCAGCTCACGCACCACTTCCTTCTGGGCCACCACTGCCACGCACAAGATGAGCGTGCCCTGCCATGCATGGCAAAGATGAGGGTTCCCCCATCTCCTCCTCCCTCCCTCCCTCCCTCCCTCCCTGAGGACTCAGCAGTGGCTGCATTACCGGACAACGAACTCTTCTGGAGCAGGAGGTCCCAGAGTCACCCATGATAGAGAGTTGCCCTTCGGAAGTCTTCCTCGACTCATCATCCCTATTTGGTCATACTTCGATGACCCTTTTGTTGCCCCAGGAGGCCATGGCTCTCTGCTTACCATGTAGAAGGTCCCTGGTTCAATCCCAGGTACCCTCAGTTTGAGGAGGAGGAGGAGATTGGATTTCGTACCCCCATGGCCCTTCACTACCCAAGGGAGTCTCAGAGCAGCTTACAGACTCCTTTTCCCTTCCCCTCCCCACAACAGACACACCCTGTGAGGTAGGTGGGGCTGAGAGAGCTCTGACAGGAACGGCTCTTTTTCAAGAACAGCTCTTATCAGAACTGTGGCTTGCCCAAGGTCATCCAGCCAGGTGCAGGTGGAGGAGTGGGGAATCGAACCCGGTTCTCCCAGATTAGACTCCGTGCACTTAACCACGACACCAGACTAGCTCTCCAGTTTGAAGGATCAGGTAGGACAAATTGTGTATCTGAGACACGGCCAGTAGGGATGCCAGAAGCCTCCAGGCGGGACCTGGGGATCCCCCGGAATCACAGCTCACCTCCAGGCGACAGAGATCAGTTCCCCTGGAGAAAACGGATGTTCTCTGGAGGGTGGGCTCTGAATGGCCTCCGCCCCACTGGGGTCCCCGTGTCCTCCCCAGGCTCCACCCCCAAATCTCCAGGAATCTCCTCACCTGGATCTGGCAACCCTATGCCCTCCATCCCCCACCAGTGGCCAGGGGGCAGCCGGCAACCCTAGGCCCTGGTGAGCTGCTGCCCGTCAGAGCAGGCAACACGGTCCTTGGCAGGCTGATGGGCTGACTCCAAATAAGACCGCTTCCCGTGTCCAGGCCCACAACCTTCATCAGCCCCTTGGCTTTCCCTGTGGCCACGAGCAGGTCGCCCTGCATGAAGGACCTCCTGCCCACTTCTGTACTTGGGCTGACGCTTAGTAATAAGCATGTTGCCCAGTGGTGTCCTGCAAGCATAGACATCTAGGGGACCTAAAGTGGAGATTCCCATCTGCATCTGTTTGCTTTTGTGTGCCGCCATTTTCACACTCAACATTTTCTTCTCCACTTTCCTGCCTCTTCAGTGGCACCGTCCTGCTCCAACCAAAGGGGATGTTGAGATAGAAACCAAGGACAAACCTACACTCTACAATCGCTGTTGGAAATTCCAGTGTTAGTGTGTGAAGCACAGGAGAAAAAATACATTGCACCCACCATAGATAGATAGATAGATAGACAGACAGATAGACAGACAGACAGACAGATAGATAGATAGACAGATACAGAGAGTAATGTATCCAGTCCAGACAAGTCCAGAGACAAACATCGAGCTTCGCTCCAAGAGACAATGGACTATGTGGATCCTAGTACGCTCCAATCAGGGGGCTAGGTTCCCGGCCGAGAGCCTATGGGGCTCTTGGCGACTGTAAATAACCTATAGGGAAGTAGGGGTGTGTTTTGGGTGGCGGTTTCTCTGGGGATATAAGCCGATCTGCAAGCTGGCCAAAGTTGTCTTGTTCCTGATCGAATAAAGTACGCTTTGCTGAAATCACTCTCCGTCTGCGTACTTTTCAGATAGATAGATAGATAGACAGACAGATAGATAGATAGATAGATAGATAGATATACACCTTAGAAAACAGAGAAGCCCAGTTGATTCCCAGATGCACGTACACAAGTGTTTAATGATGCATGGATGTGTGTGCATACGGTCCTTCGGAAAACTGAATGCGTACCAGGGTTTCTTGCAGCCATATCAGTGTGCAGGGCTACCCTAAATCACTTGGCAGGGAGGCAACACAAAGAGATCCAGGATTTCCCTCCCCCCCACACGCACACATACACACTCGCACTCTGCGCAATAAATTATTAATCTCCATGTCCCCTCCAAAGAAATGAGTCTCCAGTCATGCATTACAGAATACATTCTTTTTCCAACACAGAGAACAATTCTTAAAGTTAAATTCTGAGCGGCTGAGAGCCTTGGCCTCAATTTTGCATATGATTCAGCCTTCTGGGTCCAAATCTCCCAGAACACGCGCTTTTAGGGGTTTAAGTGGGTCCATTTCTGTCTCCCTCTCGGGGTTTTTTCCCCTTCTTTCCCCTCTAAATTTTTAGGTTCTGAACTACTCTCAGCACTCTGATGACAACACTCATGGCTCCACACTCCCATCAGGCTGTTCAAAAAAAAAAAGTTGAATCAAATGTGTCCCCCGCCCCCCCCCCACATCTGATGAAGCCCGCGTGTGCAGGCATCCTGTTCTCCTTGGTGGGCAGCCTTCCGGGCGGGCACTCCACCATGAGGTTTGCCACCATGGGGGAACAAGCTGGAAACCGAACTGTTTGGACAAATCTTTGCATTTGGGATTCGATAAACTATCAGGTGGCTCAAGTGGTTAAAATGCTGAACTGCAGGCTGTGGAAGGTCGGTAGTTCAGCAGTTCGAGACCCGAGTGCCGCGTGACGGAGTGAGCTCCCGTCTCTGGCCCCAGCTCCTGTCAACCTAGCAGTTCGAAAGCAAGAAACTGCAAGTAGATAAATAGATACCGCTTTGGTTGGGAAGGTAACAGCGTTCCGTGCGCCTTGGTGTTTAGCCATGCCGGCCACATGACCACAGAAATGTCTTTGGACAGCGCTGGCTCTTCAGCTTTGAAACGGAGATGAGCACCACATCCCTAGAGTCGGATTCGACTGGCTTTCGAGCAAGGGAGGCCTTTCGCTTAAACTCTCAGGTGTCTGAGCAAGCCAGTGTCTTCATCTCCCCCTCCAACTGCTGTTGTTCCCTGGTCTTCTTGACCCCGCTCAGTGCTATCCAGCCCTTTGGGGGCACACAATTTTCCTTTTCTTCTCGTGACCTTACACAGCCATGCTGTTCTGGGGAGCCCCCCTCCCAAGTACACAGATAGACCCGACCCCGTTTCTGCATCAGCTGCTCTCATGATCCGCAGCCGCTGCCCGCCTTATTATTTGACACCGGAAGAAAACCCTCGTCCTCCTCATGGCTGCCCCAGAGCCAGGGTCACGTGCAGAGAAGACCCGAGGATTCAGGAGCTGACGGAAAACTTCAGGGTCCCCAAACCCCCGCAGCCTGCCTGCCTTCCTTCCTTCCTTCCTTCCTTCCTTCCTTCCTTCCTTCCTTCCTTTCCACTTTTGCACCCACTTCTCCAGTTTCAACTACTCCTTGCCAAATTTTCACAGGAAACCAAAAGACCTGTGCAAGTAATGTGATCTCTCCCCCCCCCTCCTTTTCGCCCTTCAGGTAAGCACCAAATTTGGACTTCCTGGTAAGAGAATCCCTGCAGGCTTTCAGAACATCCACAGAGCAAAGGGCCCCGCAAGCAACCAGGCTCGTGGCCACCGTTGTTCCCGGTTACTGTCCGATGAGGGAATGTGTGAGAGGGACATTAGCTGGAGCTGCTCGACTGTGGCCGGCCAGGCTCTCCGGGGGTCATTGAGGCCTGATTGAGCCCCAGACGATACGGCCCTGGAAAGTCTGAACGGGGAAGGCCACCGTTAAGCTGGAGCGGCCATTCCTCTTCTGGAGCTGAGGATCCGTGACAATTAGAAGACGTTTCCTGAAAAATTGTGGGGAGGGGGCCCTACAGTTACGCAAGCCATGCTTCCCGGAGAGGGGGGAGCAGGCCCGTAGCCAGGATTTTTTAAGTCAGGGGGCATTTACATTTCTTACGGGGCACCAGCCAATCAAATTAGAAGAAGAAGAGATTGGATTTATCCCTCGCCCTTCACTCGGAGTCTCAGAGTGGCTTACAAACTCCTTTCCCTCCCCCTCCCCACAACAGACACCCCCTGGGAGGTGGGTGGGGCTGAAAGAGCTCTTGACAGAAATTGCTCTTTCAAGGACAGCTCTTGTCAGAGCTATGGCTTGCCCAAGGTCATCCAGCAGGTGCAAGTGGAGGAGGAGTGGGGAATCAAACCCAGTTCTCCCAGATTAGAGTCCGCACACCTACCCACTACACCAGACTGGTAATGTAGTTAAAGAAAGTGGGCCACAGGAACGCCACAGTGTGCCCATCTCTGCTACGGCCATTGGCAAGTTGGAGCCTCCCTCCCCAGAGGCCCTTAGTTGGAGCTGCCCCTCCTGGGGGGGGGCAGAAGGCGATGATGGCTGGGACTGGATGGGAAGTCATGGGGGGCCCCTGCCAGGAAGGTGGGGGGCCCTAGCCCTGAGATGCTCCACTGTAGCTATGGGCCCGAGGGGAAGTAAGCCACACAGCCGCATGCAGTTCCATTGTGTGGCGCCCTTGTTGCAGCATTAGAATGCAAGATACTGTTCTCCATAACAACAAGGAGCTCAACCAACCTCCCGGCAAAGGGAGGCACCGTCCACCAGTGCTGGAGGCTTCTGGCCCCGCAGAATGATCTCCCAGACCAGCCCCAGCTCGATAGGTTCCCGGGGTCATCGGCTGCCTTGAGCCAAGAGAAAACAGGAGGGGTAAATATTTTAATAAATGAAACAAAGAACAAAGGAAGGCCCGTCGTAAGGCCAGCCTGGTGCCCTGACCCGGGTAGCCCAGGCAAGCCCGATCCCGTCAGATCTCGGGAGCGAAGCCGGGTCGACCCCGGCAAGTATTTGGATGGGGGAGACCTCCTTGGAATACCAGCAGTCGGGAGGTGGGGGCAGGCTTGATTCAGCCACCTCTCTGGCCCCCAGTAAGGGCCAGTCACCAGCAGCAGCCATGAGTCCCAGGTGCACACACAATCACACACGCACCCCCCCACACACACACACATATGAAAAATACCAAAAGAAGGAGGAGGAGGAGGAGGAGGCAGGAAGCCTGGTGCTGGCAGCGGTGGCAGTTCCAGCCCCAGAGTAGCAAATGTTACACTTTAAAGCTGACATGCTGACCTGCCGCATTTCCACCTGTCCTCCAAGCCTCTGCCTCTCGGTGCGCCCTTAAGGCTCTTCGCTGAGTGTTCTGGGAATGCAAAGCATTACCTTTGAAAAAATCAGAGGCGATAGACTAGGCCAGAGTGCCAGACCAGGACCTGGGAGTTGGGTTCAAGTCCCCTCCTCCCCCTTTGGCCATGGAAGGTCCCTGGGCGACCCCGGGTCGGCCGGCCACACCCTCTCACCCACTCTCAGCCTAACCTCCCTCCCAGGGTCGTAGTGCTGCTGAAATGGAGGAGAGGATCAAAACCATTGCAGGGTGCAGTTTGATTCTACTACAAAACTTATTAGAGGCCCCGTTCACACAGAGGATTTCCCGTGCTAAAGGCATGAATGTCAGGCGGATTTTCAGTGTGCAATCACACCGCAACATCTGGGAAGCGTAGTGCACCCATGGCCAACCTGTGGCGTCCCGCTGAAGATGCACAGTAAAAAAGTACTGCGGAAAGTGCACTAGTATCCGGAAAACGCGGGGCAGGGGCGGGCGTCTGATCGGGGGAGCACTAGTATCCCGTGGAATCCGACGCCCATCCATGTCCCATCACAAACTGGATGTTTTTCATAAGCGCATGTGCACAAACACGTAACTGAAAGCACTGCTGCTCTGTGGAACTGCGCATGCGCACAAATGCGAAACGCCTGCCGCACCACTTCTTTGCCCATGCTCCAGCATCGCCGTGTGATCGCCAGCTAAGAGCCTAAGCGCGAAGCCTCAGGGGACCATGTGATCGGGCTACCGTGCTTTATGCCGGGGCAAAGAGCCCCCCCCCCCCCCCCCCCGCATTATCCAGCCCATATGACCAGGGCCAGAGTAAAGTTTCTCTCCAGACCCATCTAAAGATTTAAAGGACAATAACAGTTTAAAACTGGGGGTGGGAGAAATTTTAAGAAGCAATTATATAGATACTGGTTAATGCAACTCACTTCTGCTTGGCCTGAGCTATTACCGCGAAGGTCGTTTTGCAGGGCTTCCAGACACACTGAGGTAGTATTATATACGGGGCTTAAGGCAGCTTTTCTCAAAAGTGATTTCTTTATTCAGCTCAG
Organism: Gekko japonicus; assembly: GCF_001447785.1. Lineage (NCBI taxonomy): Eukaryota > Metazoa > Chordata > Lepidosauria > Squamata > Gekkonidae > Gekko > Gekko japonicus. The sequence continues at coordinate 150,775 of NW_015176488.1, read as the reverse complement.
AACACAACAACAAACACACAGAAGAATCCCAACTTATATACAATTTAGGTAAAGTAAAGGTAAAGGTTCCCTTGCTCGAAAGCCAGTCGAGTCCGACTCTAGGGTTGCGATGCTCATCTCCATTTCAAAGCCGAAGAGCCAGCGCTGTCCGAAGACGTTTCCGTGGTCATGTGGCCGGCATGACTAAACACCAAGGCGCACGGAAAGCTGTTCCCTTCCCACCGAAGTGGTACCTATTTATCTACTTGCAATTTCTTGCTTTTGAACTGCTAGGTTGGCAGGAGCTGGAACTAGAGACAGGAGCTCACCCTGTCTTGCGGCACCCGGGTCTTGAACCGCTGAACTACTGACCTTCCACAGCCTGCAGTTCAGCGTCTTAACCACTTGAGCCACCGCAGCTCCACAATTTGGAACTAGCTAAATCACACCCCTAGAATTCTAAGGTCCAATCATGAGTGAGCGCTAAAGACCAATAGGGTTTTTCCCCGCCAAAAGTCACAGTCTGTCTTGATTGGTCCATTCCAGAACATCAGCCAATCAGGTTTTTTATTTTAGGATACTGGGAGTCTATGGAGCTTGTGATGGAAGCTGCCTACATAAAGTGATACATAACGGGTGGTTTCAGAGGGTGGGCGTGCGCACAGTCACCCCTTTGTGCAGATAGGACCATGGAAGCACTTTCCATCTTGGGAACACATGGATGGGAGGCTGGGTTTTTGAGGGGATGTGCGTGAAAAAATTATTCATGTTGCTCTATTCACACCAAAGGGTCAGGACGCATATTTGGAAGACTGCCTGTAGTCCACACTCCTGTTGCACGCAGGTGGTGCACCAAAACCATCTGAAAAGGGCCAGATTTAATTGTCAGAATCATAGAATCATAGAGTTGGAAGGGACCTTGCAGGTCATCTAGTCCAACCCCCTGCACTCTGCAGGAGCAGAGCCAAAAGATAGCCCTACATACCTACAACATACCCAAAAGATGGTCCTCTAGCCTCTGCTTGAAAACGTCCAGCGAAGGAGCATCCGCCACCTCCCGAGGCAGTCTGTTCCACTGCTCAACCACTCTCACAGTCAGGAAGTCTCTCCTGATATTTAGCCGGTGTCGACTCCCTTGTCATTCCCACCCATTACATCTAGTCTTGCAATCCGGAGCAAGAGAGAATAGATCTGCTCCATCTTCTACATGACAGCCCTTCAGATACTTGAAGACTGCAATCGTGTCCCCTCTAAGTCTTCTCTTTCCCAGGCTAAACAGACCCAACTCTTTCAGCCTTTCCTCATGAGACTTGGATAAAGAAGCCCCATTTAATCCTTGTAGGAAATGCTCCCGATTCAGCACCTTTACGCTGCCCTCCAAAGCAAAATTACATCCTTCTACGCCGACAGGACTCCACAAGATTTAGAAGCTGGTAACTCAACTCAGGACAACGCTGATGCGCTCCTGTTAGTGAGCTTGTTTAGTAAAGGTTGAACACTGAAGTCTGAGGCCAAACAAAGATTACTTATGCTGTAATTATAGTGATTAATACCTCCATGCCACAGAAGACAGAAAATGAGCCAAAGAGCAAACATAAACACCATGAAGTATCGGTTCACTGATATGCCATGAACTGCTTCAATAGTCCTATCTCGAATTTTGTCTCCGACGAAAGCAAAGAAGAGGGGGAGCCAAGAGATCAGCCCCCCAGTTCTTGTTCTGTTAACTAAGGGGACGGATGACTTCCTCCCTCCTTCCCTCTCTTCCACCACCAGGTTCTCCTGAGGAAATGAAGCCGCCTGCCATTCCTATTCCACACTGTTCATATGCAGATGAAAACCCCGGACCTGCTGGAGAGCCCCAGAGAGACTGTCACAAACCCCACTAATGAGCATCTTTGCTTCGTGTGCCACATGGGAACGGTCGCTTGAATGCCGGGTTGCAGAACACACACACACGCACCCCATTTTAAATGTGGCATTCCAGCAAACTTAGGCCTCCTATTTGCATTACAAACCGCTCCTGACCTATATAAGTGTGATGTGTGAAAACGTCCTCAGCGAGCGCCTGCAGCAATTTCCACTCTGGCAGGTAAGAACAGCAGCAGCAGCGCCACCGAATCCGTCATTTATTTCAGCACTCTCTGCCTTTGCTACAGGGAACTCACATTAGAAAGGCCCGGCACAAGGTCCTGGCGCCAGTCTGCCACTCCCCTCCTCTGCTGGGGGACCCTGGGCCAGTCGCAGCACTCTCAGCCTAACCTATCTCACAGGGCCGTTGTGAAGATAAAATGGAGGTGGGGAAGTGATGTTGTCGGCCACTTTGGGCCCCCATGGGAAGAAATGCAGGGCATAAATATCTAAGGCTGCAATCATACACACAATTAGGCCCAGTATAGGTGCAAATGCCGGGCGGATTTAAAGGGTGTGATCAGACAACATCTGGGAAGTGCCCCACAGCTGTTGGCAACCCATTCTGCTCCGCCGCAGAAGCGGAGTTAAAACACACTGGGGAACACCTGGTAGTAAATGGGTTGCGATGGGCCACGAACAGACTTTCCGGTGCCTGATGGCTCCAGCGCGCTCTCGTGACATTGGGAGGATCTGATCAGGCCATCCCGACTCCGTGCCCTTGCCCCCCCTCACAGTATGCGCATCACTGCACACTCCAAAGGGAGCCCTCAGTGCGGAGGTGCGATTCATCAATCCCTCAGTTAAGCCCATGGGGGGGGAAATGGCACAAAAAAACCCCGACTCACCCACAGTTGCGCCTGATCACGCACAGACGGACTGCGCCCGCAGCTTCAAAGGGAGGTGTGATGGTGCCACCGCGGGTCCAATTCCTCCTGAAGAAATAGCCTTGCTCCCCCCCCCCCCGGGTTTTTCTAGCGCCTGTGACCGCAACCTAAGTCAGTTCCCAAAAGAAACAAATCTGAAGGGAGATAAAGTTAACACTGCAATACAACTCCAGTCTCAACTCATTAAAGTCAACGGGTTTAAAAAGGACTGCACGGTTAAGCAAAACCAGGGGGAAGTGCATCACTTGGCTGGAGGAGGCCTGAAGCCTGTAAAGATTTTTTAGAAACATCCAATCCCAGAGGATTTGCATCCTTCCCCTTTGAAAGAGGAGACAACGAGCACCTCCAAGAACTGCTGCACGTCATTTGCACACTGAGCTGGTGCCTCATAGCGACACCACGAGGTGCCATCAGCAGGAGAATGAATGACTAACCCCAGGCAGACTCAGGGAGGGGAGATGTGATGCGCAAGTCAAGCAAAAGAGATCTCCCCTTAGCATCCTTGAAGCGTCTCTGAGCCGGTCACAACCAAAGTTCCCTCTAAGGCGTGGAGTCTTGTGAGCAAAAATTCTACTTTGTGAGCTACTGGCATTACAGTTGTGAGCAAGCAATTTGGCTACTGCATTAAATTAGTTTGGTCTGGAGCCCTCCTTCCTGAGCGGAGACAAAAATGTCTGAGCCGGAGGCTAAAAAACTGTGAGCTAGCTCACACTAACTCAGCTTAGAGGGAACACTGGTCACAACACAGAGGGGATGACTCCACAACAGGAGCCGGCACACAGCCTGTCAAGCACTCAGGAGACAGGACGGCGGCCAATGGAGGCTGCAGGCTCTCTTCCCATACCTGGGTCGGTCTTGGGGCAGGGAAAGAATTCATAAGAACATAAGAGACACCAATGTTGGATCAGGCCAAAGGCCCATCCAGTCCAACACTCTGTGTCACACAGTGGCCAAAAACACCAGGTGCCCTCAGGAGGTCCAGCAAGCAGTGGGGCCAGGACACTAGAAGCCCTCCCACTGTTGCCCCCCCCCCCAGCACCAAGAAGACAAAGCATCCCTTGCCCCAGACCGAGAGTTCCTATAAGAACATAAGAGAAGCCAATGTTGGATCAGGCCAGTGGCCCATCCAGTCCAACGCTCTGTGTCACACAGTGG
>NW_015176488.1:105621-142018 GCF_001447785.1 Gekko japonicus | reverse complement strand
GATGACACTGTCTAACCATCTCATCCTTTGCCGTCCCCGTCTTCTTTGACCTTCAATCTTTCCCAGCATCAGGGTCTTCTCCAGTGAGTGCTCCCTTCTCATTTGGTGGCCAAAGTATTTGAGCTTCAGTTTCATTATCTGGCCTTCCAGGGAACAGTCAGGGTTGATTTCTTTTAGGATTGACTGATTTGATCTTCTTGCAGTCCAAGGGACTCTCAAGAGTCTTCTCCAGCACCATAGTTCAAAAGAATCTATTCTTCTGCGCTCGGCCTTCCTTATAGTCCAACTCTCGCAGCCATACATGACTACTGGGAATACCATTGCTTTGACCATGCGGACTTTTGTTGGCAGGGTGATGTCTCTACTTTTTATCATGCTGTTTAGGTTCGCCATCGCTTTCCTCCCAAGGAGCAGGCGTCTTTTAATTTCATGGCTGCAGTCACAGTCTGTGGTGATCTGGGATCCCAGGAACGTGAAGTCTGTCACTACTTCCACGACTTCCCCTTCTATTTGCCAAGGAGTGATGGGGCCGGATGCCATGATCTTAGTTTTTTTGATGTTGAGCTTCAAGCCCACTTTTGCGCTCTCCTCTTTTACTCTGAGCAAGAGGCTCTTTAGGTCCTCTTCACTTTCTGCCATTAGAGTGGTATCGTCTGCATATCTGAGGTTGTTGATCTTTTCCCCAGCAATCTTAATTCCCGCTTGTGATTCATCCAGGCCAGCATTTCGCATGATGTACTCTGCATATAAATTAAATAAGCAAGGTGACAATATACATCCTTGTCGTACTCCTTCTCCTATGCTAAACCAATCAGTTGTTCCATATCCGGTTCTAACTGTTGCTTCTTGGCCCTTATACAGGTTTCTCAAGAGACATGTGAGGTGGTCTGGTACTCCCATCTCTTTAAGGACCTGCCATAGTTTGTTGTGATCCACACAGTCAAAGGCTTTAGCATAGTCAATGAAGCAGAAGTAGATGTTTTTCTAGTACTCTCTTGCTTTCTCCGTAATCCAGCGAATGTTGGCAATTGGATCTCTAGTTCCTCTACCTCTTCGAAACCCAGCTTGTACTTCTAGCATTTCTCTATCCACGTACTGTTGAAGCCTAGCTTGTAGGATCTTGAGCATGACCTTGCTAGCGTGTGATATGAGTGCAATTGTGCGATAGTTTGAACATCGGGTCCTTCTCCATCCACACGGGGACACTTTCCCCAGTAGGTCCCTAGGCTGGGTCACACGGACATGTTCCTGGAGAGCGGCCTGCCCAGGTGCAAGGGGCTCCAATTCAGATCAGCCCACAGAGAAGACGCCTCTTCTCCCTGCATGCCGTGGGTCCAAACTGGGTCCCCACGTGGGTGGGAAGGAAAGAACACCCAGAGACATCCTCGGGGGAAACAGAGCATCCAGTCGGGCCCTTCTGTTTGCGGCTGCATCGGCCACCTGTCAGAGATCACGGGGCATCAGTCACGGCCCGCGCACGGTGATTTTCTCTTGCTTTAGAACCTTGGCTGGAAGAGAGAAGAGTATCCATGCATGGATAAACCATTTCTATTTTCAGAGCAAGTGATAAATTATTGAAAAACCAGGGAAATTGAATACTGCTAACACCGTAGGTGTGCCCAGAAAGCCCGGTAAAAACTGGCTTCCCTATTAATATTTTGATCTGTTCTCCTGTTCCACCTCCTACAGACTCAGGCCCGGTCACTGGGCAAAATACATACCAAGAGAAAAAAAAATCCTATTCTAATCATCACGAGGTAAGTCCAGAAAGAAATCAATCTACGACGACACGAGATTAAAGTCCAAGCTACATTATCCCCATTCCAGTTTAAGCCCAGACAAAAACAAGTGGAATGAGGTGGCCATACGGCACTTTGGGGGGATTAAAGGGCTGCTGCATCCCTCCGCAACGGCCACAAGCCCAGTGCCGGACGAGGGCTAAAGGCCCTTCACGTGAGGGGAGAAAGAAACACGGAGGCAGTGAGGCAGGATTCTGCCCCGCACATCCCCCTTGCTACTCGAGATCTGACCTGGAACACGCGCACTCTCTCGGAGGTTTGGCTGGCAGGGACTTGACTACGACTCCCGAGCTGTGGAACACCCTCTTACAGGTGGTGGGTCTTGCAACGGTATTGCAGGTCTTCTAGTGTCTCCAAAGGCACATTTCGCCCAGAAGGCCTCAAAGGAAGGTAGAATCATAGTATCATAGAATTGGAAAGGGCCACATAGACCATCTAGTCCAAGCCCCCTGCCCAATGCAGGACCAGCCTAGAGCATCTCTGACAGATATTCCTCCAGCCTCTTCTTGAAAGCTGCCAGTGAAGGGGAGCTGACCCAACTCCCCAGGCAGCTGAATCCACCTCTGAAGAACCACTCTGTGACCGTGAAAAAGTTTTCTCTAATATCCAGCCGATACCCTTTCTGCATGTCATTCAAACCCGTTGCTTCAGGTCCTCTCCTCTGCTGCCGACTGGAACCGCTCCTGGCCCTCCTCCAAAGGACAGCCTTCCAAATGTTTAAAGAGAGTGATCACATCTCCCCCCCCCCTCAATCTCCTCTTCTCCAAACTAAGGATGGCGACATCTCAGGCTCTACAGGTTGCATGTCTGTCGACAAGCTGTGCTTTTTGTTACTCAGTTTCACAGGCTTTTAAAATCATTTGCAAGATGCCTTAGAAGTTTACAGAGCAACTGGCCGGCACAAAACTTGCTACCTAAACAAGCACCGATAAGCTTTAATATTGAGATTTTAAAAATCACATAGTTACAAAAGGGGGGGAAAAACCTATCAATTTCATACGTGCAATAAAAAGTGAACACGGGAGTCCTTGGTCAGCAGAGAACAAGGAAGCCTGATGTTCCTGGGCACAGCTAGAGATACCAGATATCTGCGAGAGGCCACGGCCCCCATTGAGGGAAGGCGGCATTTGTGGCAGGAGGTGGGGCGGGGAGTGAGTGAGAGGTGGCTGAACATCAGAGGCATGGGGGAAGGTTACCGGCCGGCCAGTCCCTGCCAACAATAATAATCAGTTTATACAATTCTGATAACTACCAGTCAATGACCAGAGAGCAAGGTCAACACCAGGCAGCTTTGGGAAAGACAGGAGCGCTCCGTCTATGAGCTTCAGCTGTTTAATGGGCCTCTCGTAGGACCAGCAACAAACATCTATTTAAACATCAATGTAACCCACAAAAGGAAACTTCCCCCTTTAGAAGACTTTCAAGCAAGGAGAAGCAGGTGTACAATTCTAGAAACACCCGTTGGGGTTGATTGTGTAAAAAGGATGTTAATTGACTGGTAGTTATTAGAACTGTATAAACTGATTATTATTGTTGATATTGCATGTAATGAATACATACCTGTTTTAGAATATTATAAATAACACGCAACGCACTTTATAAGATGGAACAAATAGAACACGTTAACTTGTAAAAGGTTTTTGCAGTGTATATTTGTGTTGTTTGACTCTTCCAGGGGTCATTTCGTAGAAAAAGAGCTAGGGGGACTCATTAGCATATGCCACACCCCTGACATCACCGGAAGTGTGTCCTCCCCACAGCCGGCGGCGACCTCCAGCGGGCACCAGCAGGGAGCTCCAGGTCCCGCCCTCCCGCACCTCACCCGGGGGGATGGCGTCCCCCCGCGTCCCCCCCCAATGACCCCTGGACTCTTCTAACACTGCAGCTCGAGTTTCTACGACCCCCCCGGGTGGGGCCTGGAGCTCTCCTGCTCTTACAAGGGACCTTCAGACAACTGAGATCAATCCTCCTAGAGAAAGAAAAAATGGCCACCTCGGAGAATGGATTCTATTGAACGGTACCCCACCGAGCTCTCTCCCTCCGTCCCTCTGCAGGGTCCACCCCCCCCCAAGCCTTCAGGTATTTCCCAACCCATGGCAGGTAACCCCAGCCATACAAATTGTAAAGAAGAAGAAGGAGGAGATTGGATTGATACCCCGCCCTTCACTCGGAGTCTCAGAGCGGCTTACAAACTCCTTTCCCTTCCCCTCCACACAACAGACACCCTGTGAGGTAGGTGGGGCTGAGAGAGCATTTGCAAGAACTGCCCTTGAGAGAACAGCTCTGACAGAACTATGGCTTGCCCAAGGTCATCCAGGAGGTGCAAGTGGAGGATCAAACCCGGTTCTCCCAGATTACAGTCTGCACACTTAACCACTGCACCAAACTGGAGATGGATTGAAGGCGCCCCTGGGTCACAAAGCTAATTGTGTGACTTTGGGCCACTCGCTGTTCCTTAGCTGAATGCACAACAATTCAGGGAGGATAAAATGAGGTGGGTGGTGGGAGAAAACCATGTAACAGCAGCCTTAAAGAAAGAGTGGGATAAAAAGGTAATCATAAATACCACTGACCTTTCCTTGCCTTCTCCTGTGATCTTGTTCGGCCAAAGCCGATGTTCTCAGCTGACGGAACGGAAGAGTGGGAACGGATTGCCGGCTGTTCCAGATATCAAGGTTGTTTCATTCTTTAATCATCTGTAAGTGTGAAAAGAACCGTTCACATTTTCACAGAAGCTGCACATTGAAATCAACGTCAATGGAGAATTGTCATTTTACAAATCTGTGGTTTGTACAAGGGAATCTCTACAGCAGGATTCTGTTCAGAGCCCTGCACCAGGAGTTTGTACCAGGCAGGTTGTGCATATACCAGGGTGACTCAGGTATGAGCCGCTGAGCTTTTTAATGCAAATACCTTCCAGCCTCCTTTCTGAATCAATTTATCCGAATGATTGTGGCGTTTGAGATAATGTTGCCCTGGACTGTCTGATCTCCAGTCAAAGAGCTCCTGCCTCCAGTCCTCTGGTGACTAAGACCCCCCTTGGCTCAAAGTTTCCCTTTCTGACACATAAAGAGGGAAGTGCTCAGGGGGTTCTGCCAAAGAGTTTTTGCTGTAAGAGGCCTGGAAATTTTTTTATCCAGATGCCTTGCACCATTAGCATTTCTCTAACCTTCTAAAAATATAGACCTAGTTTCTCTCACCTTTACTTTTAATGAGAAATCTCCGCACTGTGATATCACATTGGCTGCCCTCCAATACACCTGGATTTCAGTAATGATGCTGCGTTACGAGAACCAACTCCCTGGGCATCCCAGAACAGTGTCCTCAATTTATATTTGGGTACCATTTGTTTCATGTTTGGAGTATGCTGCGTCTTCCATTACGGAGAAAGCAAATGTCAGTGTTAACGGCTGGGATAAAACTTGAGAAGCTGTGAAAATCCAAAGTGTAACTCAAAGTGTAACTGCCTCCCAGGTTGTGTTTTTATGTCTGTTTGTGTGTCCCTTATTTTAAATGTTTGTTTAATGTTTTAAATGTGATCCTGTGCATGAATCCCAAGAGCAAGGAGAGAAATTCGGCAAGGACACACACACACACACACAAGCAGAGCTGATATGAGCAAGTTTAGATAAAACCTTTCAAAAGTGGAGCACATGAGTTTGTTGAAAAATCCACAGAGGAGGAGGCCAACAGAGGGGTGTTGTAATACACAGAAGCACAGCAATAGGAACAGTCAGTACACAGCACAAGTAACAGCATCTAAAAATGGGGTAACAAGAAGTTTGCCGACTACCAAGAGTAGTTTTGCCCTATATTTACTATGCCTACACATTAGGATACTTAGGCTGCGGTCAGACGTGCCTTTAGATCTGACTCAGCTGCGAATGCCTGATGGATGTAAAGGGGACGATCAAACGGCAACATCTGGGAAAGGTCCCGCAGTTGTCGGCACCCCATGCTGCTCTGCCACAGAAGCGGAGTTAAAAGACACCAGGGAAAGTCTGGCCCTAATGCTTGCTGATGCTCCCATGCTCAAGCATGCTCTCGTGCCATCGGGATGGTCCGCTCATTCCATCCCGACTCCATGCCGTTTTCCCCCTTGCTTAGCAGTATGCGCATAACCGCATACTCCATGGGGAACCCTCAGTGTGGAGGTCCATTCCTCATTTATGTGCATGGGAAACAAAGGGCAAAAAAACCCCAACCCACTTGGCCAAATGTGCTGTCTCATTGGCCAGTGACAGGCTGAGCCCACAGCTACAAAGGATTTGTGATCACGCAACACCGTGTCTCTTTCAACAGGTGGAAATAGGTTTGCTTCCCCTCCGCACCAAATGGCATGTCTGACTGTGGCCTTATGGTGACCCTATAGGGTTATCAAGGCAAGACACCAACAGAGGTGGTTTGCCATTTCCTGCCTCTGCTTAGCAAACCCTGGACTTCCTTGGTAGTCTTCCATCCAAGTACTAACCAGGTCCAACCCTGCTTAGCTTCCATGATCTGAGGAGATTGGACTAGCCTGGGCCATCCAAAACAGGGTACTACTACTACAATATTATTGCCACCAATATATAACTTGCAGAATCCTTCCAGGAGCATGGAATAAACATGGCCTCTGTCTTCTAGTTATGACGTCACAACGTGTGCTGTCCCAGCTGGTTGCCACAGAGACTACACACTGGAAGCTGTAAACGCATTCCAGAATCAGGGTAAACAACAGAGCCAAAGGTCGGATAGCCGGGAAGACAATACAAAGGTTACAGGATTCAGGAATGAGGAGTGGTTGCTACATACACAGAAGCAGGTCTGAGTATGCAGAGCTGCTACCACACTGAAGCGGGGGCATGGAGTGTTTTTGAACCACAGGGGCCAGCCAGTTCCTCTGGAGGGCCAGCAACAGGGCAGAGAGGCCGAGGCCTTCCCCTGAGAAGGACACCAGAAGAGCCCTGCTGGGTCAGACCAGGGAGGGTCCCTCTAGTCCAGCATCCTGTCTCACACAGTGGCTAAACAGTTCCTCAGGAGGGCCAAGAAAAAGGAATAGAGGTCGAGGCCTTCCCCTGATGTTGTCTTCTGGTCTCTGAATGTGGAGGTTGTCCTCAGTCATCATGGCGAGTAGCCATTGATAGACTTATCCTCTATGATTCTATCTAATCCCTCTTCTGAAGCTGTTTATTCCTGTGGCCACCACTGCATTCTCTGGCAGTGAAATCCACATTTGATTCACTCTCTGTGTAAAGTAGTATTTCTCTCAAAATTCATTAAGGCCCCGGACACACGGGCTGGAAAATGCGGGGGGGGGGGGATCTAAGGGCCCCGGCACCCCGGGGGGGAAAAAGGGGGGGGGGGGGGGAGCGTGGCTGCTTGCCCCGGAGCAAAGTAACACGCGGCAGCCTGATCACATGTCCCGTGGAGGTCCCGTGGGTATGCCCTTAGGTGCCGATCACACGGCTATCCTGCAGCATGGCAAAGAAGTGGCGCGGTGCAATCACACTGGCAATCGCTAGGCTCCACTTCCATGGCAAACAGGAATTTTCCCCCCTCACCACAGTGCGCACATGTGCCGGTGGGCGTTTGTGCGCATCCTGTGTAGACTTAAAAAACCAACATCATCCGGTTTGCGATCAGACGCCAGCCCTTGCCCTGCGTTTTCTGGTAACTGGTACATCATATGTGGTAGTTTTTTACTCCGCATCTTCAGCGAGAAGCCACGGGTTAGCCACGGGTGCACTACACTTCCCAGATGTTGCGGTGTGATCGCGCCCGGAAAATCCACCTATCATCCGTATCTTTAGTGCGGCAAATGCTCCGTGTGAACGGGGCCGAAGTATAGCAAACCTGTCAGCTCCAGTCTCCTCCAGGGACTCACACCTGAATGATTTACAAGGGATCTCTCCCTGTTAACACTCCTCCCCCCCCCTTTCTATGAAGTTGTGGTTATAAAAGTCACTGTAAAATAATTATCCAGTCCGTACGCAGCTGAAGAAGTGGGGTCTAACTCATGAACGCCTATTCTGGCACAAACTTTTCAGGTGCTGCTGGATTTCTGCTTTCCATTGCTGCCACAGACCAAGATGGCCGCCTCTGGGAACCATTCCCACTCGCCCCGTTCTCAAGTGAACACAGAGTGGGTAGAGAATACACTTGCTTGTTTTTAATACGTGCGTTGTTGAGTGATTCTCATGTCACCTTCAAGGAATGCACAGCCAAACGTTTGATTCAGACCCTGCATTTCTCCAGGTCCTGATCCTACACTTAGGTGTAAACCATCAAAGGCACAGATATAGAATGGGAGGGACTTGGCTTGTCAGCAGCACATGTGAAAGGGATCTGGGTGTTCTGGTGGATCACAAGCTAAACGTGAGCCTGCAGTGCGATATGGTTGTGAAGAAAGCGAATGCAATCTTAGGATGCATTAACAGAAGCCTTGTGTCCAGATCACGGGAGGTGGTAGTTTCACTCTATTCTGCTACAGTCAGGCCTCACCTGGAGTCCTGTGTCCAGTTTTGGGCACCACATTTTAGGAAGGATGTTGACAAGCTCAAGCGTGTCCAGAAGAAGGCAACCAGGATGGCGAGAGGGTTGGAATCCACGTCTTATTTATTTATTTATTTATCAAATTTATACCCCGCCCTCCCCCATAGGGCTCAGGGCGGCTTACAAGGCAAGAATATCTTGCTACAATAAAACATAATATACCTATAGTTTTAAAAACATACTATACAGTTTAAAACCAATCCTAATTCAAGTAAAGTGCTCAGTGATCTTCAAAACTTCAAAACCGAAAGATGACGGAAAAGGTCCTGGTAGACAGTCAATGGCTTCAATTTTCAGATGTTCAGATGTTCCTTCTCAGGGCCTCTTCCACCCCCCACGATGGCAATATAGTGGGGGGGCCCTACTCAAAAGCCTGGTGGAAGAGCTCCGTCTTACAGGCCCTGTGGAACTGCATCAGATCCCGCAGGGCCCGGATCCTCTCCGGGAGCTAGTTCCACCAGGTAGGGGCCACCACCGAATAGGCCCTGGCCCTCGTGGCGGCCAATTTTGCGTCTCTGGGGCCCGGGATAGTTAACAAAGTTTGGGCCCCAGACCGCAGTGCTCTTGGGGGAGCATATGGGGAAAGGCGGTCCCTCAGGTAGGTTGGACCCAGACCATGTAGGAAAGGTTGAAAGAGTTGGGTCTGTTTAGCCTGGGAAAGAGAAGGCTTAGAGGGGACATGATTGCAGTCTTCAAGTATTTGAAGGGCTGTCATGTAGAAGATGGAGTGGATCTATTCTCTCTCGCTCTGGATTGCAAGACTAGATCTAATGGGTGGGAATTACAAGGGAGTCGATACCGGCTAAATATCAGGAGAAAGTTCCTAACTGTCAGAGTGGTTGAGCAGTGGAACAGTCTGCCTCGTGAGGTGGTGGATGCTCCTTCACTGGGTGTTTTCAAGTGGAGGCTGGACCATCTCTCGGGTATGTTGCAGGGCTATCTTTCGGATATGCTCCTGCAGAGTGCAGGAGCATGGAGTAGATGACCGGCAAGGACCCTTCCAACTCTAACATTCTATGATTCTATGATCCCCCCATTTCAATTGCAAAGCGAATGCACGTTGGCGCTTTCTTAGAAAGAGAGGTAGACGTGTGTGCTGAAACATGTGAACAGAGCTCCTGTCGTTCTGGAATATAACTGCTCCAAGGAGAACCAGTGAGTGGCATCCATCCTTCCATCCTCTTGAGGGAGAGTCGCTACGGGTGGGAAGAAGAGCCCAGCACAGACGGGGGTACCCAGAGTGCTCACTGTGTGGCCTGTTTGGGGGGAAAGAGGTAATGTCTCCACACAGGCTGCTGTCCATCAATACTACCAAAGGAGGAAGGATTGAAAACCTCTGGTGAAGCGAAAGGGAGGATAGCCAAGCACGCGAAGAGGAACGGAATTAGGGCCCCAGTGCCATGCAGACTTAATCAGCGGTGGAAATCAAAGGGTTTGGGATGTGCAGATACTTCGTTCCTTGCACTGGATGGTGAAGGTTGTGGCTAGTGCAGGTGCAATAATGGTGGCAGCTGGTTTCATTACCTTGATTAAAAGCAGTGTGCTATTGAGGGTTACCAATTCCCAGGTGGGGCCTAGCAATCTCCTGGAATTAACCCTGGTCTCTAGGCAACAGAGATCACTTCCCTTGGAGACAATGGCCACTTTGGAGGGGGGGGGGTCTCTGTGGCATCATTATGTACCCCACCGGGGTCCCGCCCCTTTCCAGACCCTGCCCTCCCCACATTCTACCCCCAAATCTCTAACAGCTTCCCAAGCTGCAGTTGGCAACCACAGCAATCATTCTATTCTCAGCATAACCCAGCTAAGAATCCACTAGGCAAGCATTGTGAATATCATTCTTATGAGGTAAAATTGTGTGAGGTAAGATTTCTGCTATTTTCTACCCCACTGTGCTTAGGCCTCCTAGAAAATGAAGAACTCGTCTTCCTGGTTCTTTCAGATTTTGTCTCGTTTTAATTCACTGATAGTCACAAAACCTTGTGAGTGGATTTTGCTACATTCATGAGTACTGGCTCCCCATTTATACCGAGTGAATATTTACTTAGAATTTTGCTGAACATATGCTCTCCTGGAAGAATAAAAGTTTATGCTTGGGGGATAAAGGTAAAGCAAACATATTTTATTTGCCCACTGGTCTTCTGTCACTCATACAACTCCACGGCATTTAAACTATAAAAATAAGATGTAAACATTACTTACCTGGAAACAAAGAACAGATTAACAATAGTTTATTTCTCAGTGTAAGAACATTTTATAAGTATGTCTCACTTGCTACTTTTTCATTAAATTAGCACTGAGGTGATTAGAAATCATTGAATGTTTCAGCATCATAGAATCATAGAATGTTAGACCTTGCAGGTCATCTAGTCCAGCCCCCTGCACTCTGCAGGAGCGTAGCCGAAAGATAGCCCTACATACCTACAACATACCCGAAAGATGCTGGAGGTTGTGTGGGGGAGAAGATGCTGTAATGCTTGCCTATTGCTTTTCTCATGAGTACTGCACCTGTGTTTTGTCTGATGTTCTGCCTGGTTCCCATGGACTGGGCGCGCAACCGTTTCATTAGCCCGCCAGCGGGAATGCTATTCATTGGATCTGTATCTGTTTGAATTTCCTTTATTATGCTTGACCTAACTGTGTATCCCCAGTTCTAACAAAGAACGTGTTTGAGTATGTCTTCAACGCTTTGAAATAAATTTTGCTTTTCTTGAAAACGTGGATTTATTCTTGATGCTTGGGGATTCAACAAGCAGGAGCTAGAGACCACGTGTGTGTGTGTGTGTGTGTGTCTTTGCAGGGTCTGGAGGGCTGCTGCTTGCCCATTTCTAGGTGTTCCCCAGTCCCTCACCACTGCTTGGATTTGTGCCCTTGTTAGTCCTAGCAATTATTATGACTTTAGTTGCTGTAGATTTTCCGGGCTGTGTGACCATGGGCATGGTAGAACCTGACGTTTCTCCAGTGGCTGTGAGGGTGCCAGTCTCAGCTGCTGGCGAAACATCAGGTTCTACCATGCCAAGTCCCACGGCCACACAACCCGGGAAATCTACAGCAACGAATGAACTCCGGCCGTGAAAGCCTTCGACAACATATTATGCCTTTATTTCATTCAAATACCAACCAACATTGTATTTGAAATTCATAAACAGAAACACAATTTCAACAGGAAAGAAGAGAGTTTAAAAATAAACAGGGTGTGGTTTCCTGTCCTGAAAAACACAAAAGGCTCTACATCTGACAACAGCACTACAGATGAGATTAGAATTTCAACAGCCAATCCACATGCAAAAGAACCTCCTCAGGAAACAAACCATATGCAAAAGAACCTCCTCAGGAAAGCTCCTCCATTAGCATGTTTCACAGCCTGGGGACCTCCTACAAGATAATGACTCAGCCCTACCCCACCTTCCTGGGTAGATATAAATCACCTGCCTACCATTGTTCTTCTTCTCACCTTTACACAGAGAGCACTCCCTCTTTCTGTGCTATACCTCTGAGGATGCCAGTCACAGCTACTGGTGAAACGTCAGGTCCCACAGTGCCAAGACCACGGCCACACAGCCCGGAAAATCTACAACAGCTAAACAACATTTTATTTATTTATTTGATTGGGCACAATGTCATGAATTCTTCCTCCTATCTGCTCAGCCAAGCCCAGGATGACGGGCGTCGCCTGTGTCTCCACTTTCCCCTCTCAGTAAAGGCAGAGATGTGGCCCTGTATTGTGCTGAGATGGTTTCTATAACACCTGCTGCAGTCTGTGCCACAGGAAGGACATGGAATCGCTAGCTGTATTGTACACAGAACAAAGTTGGAGTCCAGTCAGGCACGTTTAAGACCAACAAAAGTTCAATTCTGGGCATGCATGCGCACAAAAGCTTTTACGCAGAATTAAACTTTTTTTGGTCTTCAAGGTGCCTGACTCGACTTCAAACTTAGCTCTGCTGCTTCAGACCAACGGGGCCGACCCCACCTGAATTTGTGGTACCCACTTTATCTCTCCAGTATCCCCACCCCCCACTTCATTCCAGAAGTTCTAACATCGTCTCTCCACATCACAGTGTTCGATCCCACTTCTGACCAAATTGGTGTCTTGTTATGCAAAGGTTATCGCAAGCTCCCAAGAGGTTGTTAATGTGAACCTCAGACTTTCATAAGCCTTGGGCGGGGCTTGCAAGAAGTGTGTTTTGGGGGTAAATGCTAAGTGGTCGGTTCAGCAGCTGGCCACGAGAAGGAGTTGGACTCCTGAGTCCGTTAAGCAGAAGGAGATAATTTGGGCTTCCTTCAGCAGTGCCGTTTTGTCTGGGGGAAAGGTGCTACGAAGCAGAAAGAGGCCTGAATTAAGGCACACATAAGTGGGGGGTGGGGGGGACGGGAGGGGGAACCTTGATTCTTTGTACAAAAGCAATTTCTTATCACTTGAAGACGTAACTTTTCTCTATTTTTTGTTTTTGAATCCAC
Source organism: Gekko japonicus (assembly GCF_001447785.1). Lineage (NCBI taxonomy): Eukaryota > Metazoa > Chordata > Lepidosauria > Squamata > Gekkonidae > Gekko > Gekko japonicus. Next base: position 129,224 of record NW_015176488.1, on the reverse strand, counting down.
GAGCCTCAAAAAGTTTTATTTGGCACCGAAAGCCACCATCCTGCACTAGTTTATTATTGCCATGGTCTGCTTTTGTATCTTCTAACCCCAAGGATAGCTTTCTCCCCCCCATCACAAAACTGCCCCTTTCTCCACCCTTTTTCCTCCCTTTCTTCTTAAAGATGCGTTCCATTTATCTGTTTGTTTTGTGGATGCCTGTTTATGTTCTGTATAGGCCGACCTTCTCACAAGGCGGATTACACACAATAAATCCACATAGTCAACAGGTTGAACATCCAATAGGCCCCACAACAGGATAAGACTTGTAGAAATCTGGTTGCAATCAAGGGTGAAGCAAAGATTAAATATTAACAGGACACATTAAACGAATGCAAAAACTACATAGCAGGAGCCTACTTATAGCAGCAGATAGTATGAATTACACACAGTGGTGTACAAAAGAGCCAGAGTCCAGGAGCACCTGAAAGACTAACACAATCTGTGGCAGGGGAGGGGCTCTCGTGAGTCATGGCTCACTTCTTCAGATAGACCAAGATGGGCGGCCGTGTTAGTCTGTCTGCAGCAGGAGAAAAGAGCAGGCGTCCAGGAGCACCCGAAAGATGAACACAATGTGTGGCCGGGGAGGAGCTCTCGTGAGTCCCCGCAGTCACTTCTTCAGACACAGCCAGGATGCGAGTCCGTCTGTCCTTATATCTGGCAAAGTGGAGCGATTTCAGATCCAAGGAACAAGGACAGATGGACTCACATTCTAGCTGTGTCTAAAGAAGTGAGCGGTGACTCATGAAAGTGCCTCCCCTGCCACAGATTGTGTTGGTCTTGAAGGTGCTCCTGGACTCCCATCTTGATCTATCAACACAGTGGTACAGTCTATGGTCCTTAACCCTCCACACCCAAGCTTCTTTCTGAACCGCATTGTTATAGCACAGCCCCTCTAGACCAGGGGTGTCGAACTTATTCGTTACAAGGGCCAGATCTGACATAAATGAGACCTTGATGGGCCGGACCACGTGTGTCATAAAATGTGATGCCAGGTAGCAGAGATATAAACTTTATAGAGGACACAAAGTGTTTTTATTACTTAAAATAAAAACATGCTTAAAACATTAGCACTCTTGCAATATTTTGGTTACCACAGTATCTGATAACTGACACCTCTTGCTCTGAATTATTGCATCAAGATGTCTGTGCTGTTGCAATCTTGAGTATGCTGTTCAGGTGTGTATCTGTAAGCTGCAAACCTGCTTTTGATTTATTGACATTCACCACAGAAATCTCATGCTCAGAATTCTGAGTCTAGGACCCAGGGGAAAACATGAAATGGCTGAGCAATTGGGAGAGTCTGGAGAAGCAAGCGATGATGCAGCAGCAGAACTGGAAGCAGGAGATGGCCAGTTGCACTACGGGCCTGGTGGAAGCCCTCCGGGGGCCTGATCCGGGCCCCGGGCCGCATGTTTGACACCCCTGGTCTAGACTGAGTTAGAAGAAGGTGTTTTTTTGTAGCTGCATAAATCTCCTTCCCCAGCAGTGACCTTGGATCCAGTATAGCCCTAAGGCTCTTGGCTGAGCCAGCAAGGGTCCTTTGAACCCCATCGAGAGTAGGGAGCCCAATAGCGCCCACAGGCTCCGCCTACTGTGCCAGCACGGCCTCTCTCTTTTCAGGGTTAAAGTTTCAGTTCATTCACTCCTGGCCATATAGCCACAGCACCCAGGCAGTGATTCAGGACCTCTGCCGCATGGCCAGGAGAGTTGGGGGAGGGTGTACGGACTGAGCTGAGAGTCGCCTGCATACTGATGGCAGCCCCACCCCCACTCCCAGAGGAGGATTTGACTCCTTAAGACTCTTTTTTTGGGGGGGGGAGTTAAGTTTGGGGTCACCCTACTGCGCCTACCAGGAGAACACACCCTACGCAAAATTTCCCCGATATGCATGGCTTCCATTTTGTCTGAAGTGGTCCCACAGACAAAATGGTGCCTGTATGCACGAGGGGTGGGGGAGTTTGTGGCCAGTGTGCCTCCTCTGAGTACTTTCAGACATAACATCTGACATCTCACTTCAGTAAACAGCTATGTTATCACAGGGAAAGCAACAACAAACAGTACAGCACACAGTAGGAAATAGCAAAGAACAACAGAAGACAACTGTGAGCTGAATTTCCCACAAAAATATATATCCAGAAGGCGACTTCAGCTCGCAGTTGTTTTCTGTTGTTCTTTGCTATCACAGGGAAAGCGGCATTGTCTCCTTACTATTCACTGTCGGGAGATGTAGCTTATGGGGAAAGACGGGAGCACATTTCGGAAGACACGCACAGAGACATGTCCCAGCATCTGCCAGAGGGAGTTCTTCTTGTAGAGTAAATCCTTTTGGCAACGCCGGGGGAACGGACGTTGTCAGAAATCCCCTTCCTAGAGCTGATGCTCTCTACCGAGAAGGCCATCTGTGTTATAAGCCATCTGCTCGAGGTTTATGAATATTGCCATCGACTGCTGCGGTTAATGTTGCAAGGCCTGGCCCCCAGACACAGGATGATTTATGACTGGAAAACACACACACACCCCCGAAATCTTCAGCTGCGTCTAGCCAAATAATTGAATTTGGCGATTCGAAGACTGTTAGAAAACTGAGCGTTGCTGGCGAAGGAGAGAGAGAGGCAGGAGCCGGCAGCATCAGGCCCCAACCCCACCGACAAGGGATGGCTGTTCTGCCTCTGGGGATGCAAAGGGACAACAAAAGCAAGAAGCCCTGCGAGGAGGTCGGCCCGGAGTACGTCTGACTGACAGGGGCCTTTGCTGAAGAGGCTTTCCAATCAAGTCGCAGCGACATTACGCTTTTGAGGAAGGAGGGCAGCGGTAAAATAGCTGACGGATCATCCAAGTCAGCTGGGAAACGCCTGCGCTGAAAGGCACAGGATGCTTCCAGACGGCTTATATTGTGGAAGGGACTGGTTTGGTGATGAGCACGGGAACGCCTTTCCTTGGGTTAGCAGGAGGCCTTCTTCCCAATGACAGTTCCGAGAAGCCCCGAGGACAGGCCTCTCTAGGAAACAAGAACTGGAGGAGGAGAACGGCTTGTTTGCTTCCAGGCGGGCTGCAGAGTTCAGCCACAAAGATGGGCTGTGATGCTCACTGCAAACATACATCGCCTCGTTGTTAGCCGCCCTGAGCCTTCGGGGAGGGCGGGATATAAATTCAATAAATAAATAAATAAATAAATTAGCTATCCATTTGCAAACATGCGCAGGGAAAAATACATTTACCAGTTTGTTATGTATGTGGACCGCCACCAGGGGTCCGTGGCACATGCAGGAGCTTGGCCCCTGGAACAAAGGAAACCTTGGATCCTGGTTTCCCCCAGCCCCAACCAATAGCCACTTGGCGGGACATTCAAACCCTCCAATGGGAATAGGGGGTGCTGGGTGGATATATATATACTGGCCCTGTCGGGCCGTTAGAGTTAGTCTTGTGTTAAGTACAATAAACGTGTGCAACCGCATGGCGTCGTCCGAGTCCTCCATGCAGCGAACCCAGTACTTTCCACAGTTCATGTGATCCAATAATCCTTCCCAAAAGGAGAACTAAACTCCATGCCTGTCTGCAAAAAGAAAAGCATTAGTGGCCAGAAATTTCCAGGAATGCACATGTGCCAGCGACACTCACTCGATGGAGCCACCTCTGGGTCTTCGACACGACACGCGTGGCTCTTCCAAGCATCACTCCCCCCCCCATATAGGACCCATGTAAGGTTGCCAATCCCCAGGTGGGGCCTGGAGATCCCCCAGAATTATAACTGATCCCCAGACGACAGGCCTCAGCTCCCCTGGAGACACGCGGCTGCTTTGGAGGGCGGGCTCTGTGGGTGGGCCCCAAACCCTCCATGCCCCAGCCTTCCCACACAGGAGATGGCAACCCCTCTTGGGAAACCTCCCCCCCCCCATCTCCCAGAAAAGTAGCACAGGCCAGAGCCCAGCAGGGCTTGTGGGTGGGTGGGGAGGGAGGTTTTTTGCACCTTGAAAGAGCTGCTGCCCGGGGGGACTGGGGAGGGGTACACTGCAAGCCTCCCCGAGGGGTGGGCCATGGATGGGTGTCCAGGGGCTGTCTTCTCCAGCCACGCCCGCCCCTTCTCCACGGCCTCCATGTTCTCATCCCAGCGCCCAGGAGGAGAGCCGGCTGGCCACAGGGGGCAGGGGCACAGGAGAGAGAGAGGAACCTCCCCCCCCCTCCGCTGCCAGTTTCCCGCAGTAGGGCCAGACGCCTCCTGGTTGGCTGGAAAAAACACCCACCGTTCCTTTCCCAGTGTTGGGGTGCATCCAGGGGCTCCTCTTGCCCACCACCATAGTCGGCTGCTCCTCCTTCAGAGGTCTGGTTGGCGTTCCACTCCTGACTCCAGGGAACCAGGGAGGGCTCAACCGTGTGAGGGGCACGAGGAGGAAGTCAGAGGACACGTCATGGTGTCTTGCCAAACAAACGCCACATTCTCCTAGCTTGGCTGAGCCCTCTCTCCGTCCGACTGACCACAGCTCCGGCCTGCTCCAGCCAGCAGGGATCCTCTGGGGGCTCCCCGACCTCTCTGTTCCCACGGGGATGTGTCTCCACATGACGACAGTCACTACTCTGTGACACCTAAGTTTCCACAGCTGTTGTGGAGAGACAACCCTGTATGCTCAGAGGAACTTTGGGAATTGGAAAGGTTGTCACTACATATTTAAGATTAATAGTTAAGTTGTTTTATAGGCATGTGTCTGGGCTGCTGCATGGCTCTTTGGGTTGATGGCAAGTGTGGCTCTCTCTCGTCAACCCTGGAGTGAGTAAAACTGATTCAATGAGTAGCCAACGTGAAGCCATTTAAATACCAGTTCACTTCAGGCGTTAGGCATTGAAATGTGTTTTCTTCCGGCTTTGTGGGCGACCAAAGCAATGCCAGGAGGGATGGGTTCTTCCCCAGTGAACAAATCCAGAACCCACTGTGATGTCAGAACCTTGGCTGCCTGGTCAGTTGCGAGTCCAGTCCAGGTTCAACAGTCAACTGACGGTTGGGCCAGCATCTAACAGGGCAGGAAAACTCAATTTTACAGCTTATTGAATAATAAACTGTACTACATCAATAGGACAATTGGGAGAAAGAGTCTAGAGCTGAGACCAGGCTAATGGCTGAGAAAACAGTAAGGAAGATTTTTTTTTCTTTCTTTCTACAGGTTGGGAGGATGTGGTGGGGAGAGGCATATACACAATTGTTTATTGATTATTGCTGACTTCCAGGAATCTTTGGGATAAATTCTTTGGGATCCCTGGAGAATTAACAGACTGTTAGCCACTAAGCAGAATTTTAAAAACTAGTGTTTTAAATCACATTTAATTGACAACAGAGGAGTTTTTCTAACTGGGAGTGTTTCAGTTCTAATGAGCAGGTGTTCTTATGTCACCTTTTTAAATTGGACTGATATGAACCATCCCAGCTAGACCTGTCATAAGTTCCAGTCTCCACTTCAAAGAGATGAGGTCAGAAGTTTTTTTAGTAACTTTGAAGAAACTTTAAACTAAACTCTCTGTCACGCCTGCCCCTGATGAAGCACCTGACAGCCAGGAGCACGTGGAGTTGGCACCACAAGAGCCTGATGAACAACTAGAAGCAGAGCCTTACAGCCAGGAACTGGTCAAACATTTAGCATGTCTGAACCTTTTTGGAATGCTGAGCCAAAAAATACCCATTGTGGATGTCACCACAGAGTGTTTGCATAATAAACATACCAGTCAAGCCCTTGCTCTTCATTTCCATGACTGGCATTCTGCTAGTAAATAAAACTAACTGCAGCAGACCCTATTGTCAGCAGTTTCTGGCCTCTGGTGACCCATGAGAGACTTGTGAGCTGTAATAAAATGGCCAAAAAGGGACAAAGGGAACAGACAAGTGTAGAGGACAATTCAAGGGTTTCAATGATTGTTTATTGATTATTGCTGACTTCCAGGAATCATTGGGAGAAATTCTTTGGGATTCCCCTGGAGAATTAACAGACTGTTAGGCACTAAGCAGAATTGTAAACACAAGTGTTTTAAATCAAATTTAATTGATAACAGAGGAGTTTTTCTAACTGGGAGTATTTCAGTTCTAATGAGCAGGTGTTTTATGTCACCTTTTTTAATTGGACTGATACGAACCATCCCAGCTAGACCTGTCATAAGTGCAGATCGATGTTCCAGTCTCTGCTTCAAAGAGATGAGGTCAGAAGTTTATTAGTAGCTTTGAAGAAACTTTAAACTAAACTCTCCTTTACAGTTTAAAATGCTTTAAATATTGAGTTAATGGAAATCTTAAAGGAATTTTTAAGCAATATCTATATATTTGCCTTTTGCAGCTTATTATTTTAAATAGAAAAGACTTTGTTTGGGACAGTTGTACACTGAAATGAACTGGATTGGTGTGATGCTAGGATTTTAATTGGGATAACAGGAAGCATCACAATAATTGTCAAAGTTAAAGATTTATGGGGAAATCCTTTGCTTCAAAGAGAATTAGAAATAATTGGTCAGAATGTTTTTTAGAAAAGTCTAATTGAGGAGAACAAGAGGGTAATAGAGAAAATAATTCCTCTTCTGACTTGCTATGTGTTTCTAAAAACAGTAAAAACACAGTTTTATATTATGAATATTTACTAAGATTATGGTATAAACCAAGAAAGTTAGTGGAATATATATTAAGACCATATTCTTAAAATAAGCATTATTTTAATGAAAGGAAAGTTGGAAGATGTTCCAAAAGGTGTGTGTGGAAAGTCAGCCAAGAACCAAAGATATTAATCATGGGCATCTGTCAGTTAAAGAAGCTAATTAAAAGTGTCAATTAAAAATGCAGAACTTGTAGAATAAAACGGTGACCCCTGATGGTTAAAATAAAATAACATATCTTGACGAAATAAGGAAATGTAAAGGTTTAAATATTTTGTAAAAAATTCCCTGATGAACCAAAAATGAAGAATAATGTGTAATTCAATGTATTTACAGAGGCTTTATGCCATAGGCTACTTTGAAACTTAAAAAAAATACATGTAAAGGGTTTAATTCTTTAGAATATAATGATAAATGTTTTTATATTTTGTATACCCTTAGTGAAAATAAGCTTATGAAATGCTTTAAGAATATTGTTATACTTTTGTATCCATGTAAAAGAACCAGTCTTGTAATGAAAACACCTAAGTTTTGTACTGAAGATGAACTCAGCCTGTGAGTTCATTCAAAGGTGAAAGGAGTCTAGGTAGGCAGCCAAAAAAAGTAAACACATGTATAAATCAATTGTAATGAGCAGAGCACCTGCACTGTAGAGTTGAGATGCGGCCAAGTAACATCCTGTTTGTCAAATATGTGATTGATGACTGACCAGACAAAGAGATCTAAACTGAGCATGTACAAAAGATGTCAATGATGATGTAAAGTGAGGAGGAGCAAGAAGAGCATATAAGCAAGATCCCTGCTGTAACTCACTGAACATTCATGCTGAATTTCTTTGCTGTGAGATGTTCCTTATTTTAATCAGTTTTTTTCAAAATCCTTTATTGCCTGGAATCGTTTATGTTACTGTGTGGTTTATTGGCTAGCCACACGAGTCAAAGAACCTTAGTGCCCTCAGGGTGTTGCTTTCAGTGGTAAACCAACAACCGCTGAAATTAAAAGCCAGGGTAAATGGAAACGTTTTGGCCCCGTGCCTGAAAGAGAGTAACACTGGCCTGCCAGGCAAACCGCCAGGGGAAGGGCACTTCAGGGGAGGTCTCGACTCTAAAAAGGGCTGTCCCTTGTCCCCACTTCCCCACACCTCACCTCTGAAGGCAGGAGGCACAGAGATCTGAACCGGTGGGGTGGGCAATATGGGAGGCCATTCAGGGCCTTAAAGGTCACAACCAGAACTTTGGATGGAGCCCAGAAACAAATGGCTAGCCAGGACAGATCTTTCAGCACCAAAGTGATATGACTCCGATATCTTTCCCCTCACAATAGCCTGGCTGCAGCAGAATAGAGCCAGAGTCCCAGCAGCACCGGAAAGACTAACACGATTTGTGGCAGGGGAGGAGCTCTCGTGAGTCACTTCTTCAGACAACAGATAGCAGTGACTCATGAAAGCTCATATACCCTGCCACAGATTTTGTTAGTCTTTAAAGTGCTCCTGGACTCTGGCTCTTGTCTGCCGCTAATAGCATGGCTGTGCATTTTGAACTAATTGGAGTTTCTGGACTGTTTATTTATGTACATATTTATTTATTTACATACATTCATTTATGTACATATCCACTGCCCAGAACTTCTGAGAGAGAGCGGGTGGGACAAAAGGCACTTGGCTGACAGACCGACCGTTCCTGTTCATGCCCGCTTTCCAGGGGGATGCAAACTATTTAGCTATTTTACTAAACAAACTCGAAAGCCAGGAGGGAACAGCTCAGTGTTTTCTCTATTATTCCCTCAGGGGGTAAACAACACCAATGGTTCTAAAAGCATAACTGCTTAAGTGTGATTTTATTGCCTGGAAAAGTGTGTTCCTGCATGGGTGGAGAGGTGGGTTATAAGATGGGAACCCGCGGGTGAAAATGGGCTGCGATACCAAAAGTGGGCAGATGCGGAGTCCCTCAGGAGGAAGAGACTGAGCCGGGCCAGAACTGTACGGCCACATTGGTTGTCCAAAAGTTAGTTCTTCTGTTCTAGGGATGCACATCCAGCTGTTGCCTAATTGAAACCCAAACTGAACATGCCCAGTCACAGCTCTGTCTCCACCTCCGAAGCCCTGACTTGAACAGCCCGGGCGAGCCTGAGCCCATCAGGTCTCGGAAGCTAAGCAGGGTCAGCCCTGGGTAGTATTTGGATGGGAGACCACCAAGGAACACAAGGGTCGTGACGCAGAGGCAGGCCATGGCAGACCACCCCTGAAATGTCTCTTGCCTTAAAAAACAAGTCTAGCTCGCCACCTAGTGGTACGTAACGCTAAAAGAGCTAGAACTTCTGGCTGCCAGATAATCTGAGGGTCTCCTGGGTATACTACACACAAGGCCACCATACTATTGTTGTTGTTGTTTGGTGTAGTGGTTAAGTGCGCGGACTCTAATCTGGGAAGACCGGGTTAGATTCCCCACTCCTCCACTTGCACCTGGCTGGATGACCTTGGGCAAGCCATAGTTCTGACAAGAGGTGTCCTTGAAAGAGAGCAGTTTCTGTCAGAGCTCTCTTAGCCCCACGTACCTCCCAGAGTGTCTGTTGTGGGGAGGGGGAGGGAAAGAAGTTTGTAAGCCTCTCTGAGACTCTGAGTGCAGGGCGGGGTATAAATCTAATCCCTCCTCCTCCTCCTCCTCTTCTTCTTCTTCATCTTGTTATTCCACCTCTGAGGAGTAAGGCGCCACCCTGGGAACTGCCGCTACCCAGGGCTCTTTTTGTAGCAGGAACTCCTTTGCATATTAGGCGACACACCCTTAATGTAGCCAATCCTCCAAGAGCTGACAGTAGCCCCTGTAAGAAGAGCTCTGTAAGCTCTTGGAGGATTGGCTACATCAGGGGTGTGTGGCCTAACATGCAAAGGATTTCCTGCTACAAAAAGAGCCCTGCCGGCGGCGCTACCCAAGAGAAGCGTCAAAAAGTCCCAGAGGGAGGCAGGCTTGAGGGCAGCTCTTATTTTTAGCCCAGAAGCGGCCTTTTCTTTTTGAGCAACTTTTGGTTTAGGGTCCACCTGCTTTGAGGGTGTCTTCACTTGGTCTCCAAAGGCCTGTCCTTACCCTGCCTCCCCCCACTTCTCAGGAGTCAGAGAGGCCCACCCGCCTGGGGGCTCCTGCCTCTTCAGCCTCTTCAGCCTTCCCGAATCCCTAGCTGTGACACGGCACCCCCTCGCTTGCTAGGAAACCCAGGCAAAACCAGAAGGAAGGGCCGGCGGATATGCGGTGAGTTTGCTCTGATGTTGGCAGCCTTTTGCCTCAGGTGTCATCTACGAGGCCCGGTGCTCTATGGTTCATTTCCCCACTCCTCTAGTGTGTCCAGCAGTGGGGATTGGTTTAAAACTAGGCTGTAGCTCCATGTGGCTCAGTTGGAGGGCATAAAATACTGGGTTCAAGAAGACACCTTGCAGTGGAGCAGCTCTGCTTTATTTAGTGATTTCAGGAACGAGACAGACTAACAGGAAAAATGGACCTGTTTAAATAGCATGCAAAGCCCACACCCCTTTCCCAATGCGCAGAACTATAGGTACAAGTACTGAACCATTAACTCCTGATTGGCCGCCTCCCAGAGTCCAGGTAGCTATTGTTCTGGAGTAACAAGCTCAGCCAGTCTCTGGCAATTAGCTCTGGAATGCCCCAGGCTCAATACACCACAGAGAGCCTCTTCTCGGAATGCGGGAGGTCCCAGGTTCCAATCCCAGGGGCACCTCCAGACCAGTTCAAAGGACCAGGCAGGAGGTGATGGGAAAGACCCTTTTCTGCCTGAGACCCTGGAGAGCCGCTGCCAGTCTGAGTAGGCAACGCTGACTTTGAGGAACCCCTCAGTTCGCATCAGTGACACTCTGGAGTCTGCAGTTCCCTTCAGTTCCCTGCAGTTCCCTTCAAGGGGCCGAATGAGCCATCTGTGGTGCCTCGGTTGGTCAATTGCAAGCCAAGAGACACCCTGCACATCCTGGCACGGCCCTGGCTCTCTTGCCCTGGTGCCGATCTCTCCGTTGGCACAGGTTCCTCTGTTTCCCTCTCGACTGCACGCTGGAGAAGCCAGAAGTAAGGGTTGCTAAGACAGAACAGGCCGAAGGCCGAGTGCCCCCGCGGGAGTTCTTCCGAGCCACTTGTCTGTTGGGAGCAGGGCCTGGAGGCAGAAGCCTTTGTGACCAGTGGTGGTGGGGCTCGGCAGTGTGCTCCGGGTGGGCAGCCTCCTCACCGAGGGTGTTTACTGAAGATTTCCAGAAGGACTGCACAACGGATACGTCCCGCCCCCCCCTCCGCATGCCAACAATTCCAGAAGAACTTGGACGCTTGTGGAAAGGCGGAGAAGAACAAGTGTGAAAAATCCTACAGCCCACCAAGCTGGCAGTCCGGGGTTTGCCTGCCCAGACTCAGGAATGCTATGCCGTGTTTATGTAGCGGCGGCTGCAGCAGCTCCAGCCAGAAAGGGAAGCTGTTTAAGTCGAAGGTGATTCCAGAGGCATCAGCAGAACCTTTGCCCTTCTTGATTCCCCTATGGGGGCTCTGCGACGGAGGCTTTGAGTTGTCTGACTGGGGGGAGAGCTGCCTTGAGTTGTGCTGCGAGGGAGCTGGGAAGTGGCCGAGAGCAGCAGGGAATCCCGAAGGGGACTGACCGCAGGGCCAGGAGGGAGCTTTCAATAATCAAGGCACATTGAGGAGCAACCTTCCCTGTCATCCCACATGTACTCAGGCAGTCCTCTACAGGACCTGATGCCCACTTCCTCATCCTCTCGTGCATTATGTGCCCTCACGTGTGTCAACAATGCGATTTGCTCTCTGGTTAAGATGAACAGGACCAGTCCCTGTGCAAAAGAATAAGTGGATGCAAATATTCAGAAATGCATGAAAGAACATGTTGACCCATCACAGGACACACCACTTTTGATTTAAAAGTTAAATCCCCCCCACCACAAAATTACTGCAAAGACAGACACCAAGGCGAAAATGCTGAATTAGAATTCATCAAGAGGTTATTTTTCCCCCCCCCCCCGGCCTGGACTGAACAAGGATTTGGAGTTCTTTAGAGATCTAGCAATTTAAATGGAAACCAGCATTCTTCAGCCTATGGTAAGTATTAACTAGATTAAGAAAAACGAGTGGAATGGCCACTGACCGCTCTCATGAATGGTTTCTGTACTTTTCCCAATTACATTTGAATTTTGAATAAGGACTTTTCACCATGGACATCCTGCCTTTCATGGCCTCAGCCCTGAGGTTATAAAACAAGGACCCACCGATACCCCGCTTTCTCCCCACAGGGGAACCAAATGGGCTGACGTCATTCCCCCCCTCTTTCATTTGATCCTCCCAGCAACCCTGAGAGGTAGGCTGGGCTGAGAGCGTGTGACCGCCCCAAGGTCCCCCATCAAGCTTCCGTGGCAGAAGAGGGGTCTGTGGGGCCTCCCCGATCCCAGCCCAGCACTGCGTAACCACTCCACACATCCTGCCTCTGTCTCAGAGGCAGTGGTCTGCTAAAGGTGCTGCTGGACTCCTGCTCATTTTTGCTGCAGCCATTCGAATTATTTTCAGTTCAGGAGGAGCTGCAGTCAAGAAAATAATTCCGAAAAGCCCCCGTGGAAAATGCATGCGCGGAAACACTTGATTGGGATCTGTCACGTAGGCTTCCAGAGCTCAGGTTTGGGATCCCTCCCCCTGCTCCTTCCCCAGACTGGGGGGTTGAAGCTGGCCTCCCTCATGCCTGCACCCAACCAGACGCCATCACCCTCAGAACACTCCTGGAGCAGCAAGCTTTCTTTATTGGGAAGTAGAAAGGTCCCAAGCATGGACAGATTCTGTGTCAGAACTGACACCCAGGTGCCAGGACCACATGCCAGACACTCCCCCTAAGCCAAACTACCCAATCAGTATTCTCACTCAGCCCGCCAAAGACCCAAACCTGCTCAAAAGGCCACTGGACTCCAACTTTGTTCTTTCAGTTCACACAGTCCTCCTTCCTGTCAAAGTGTTTCAGGGGTGAGAAAGCAGAGGCTGCGTCTGGCGCATCCCCACCTGCGGCTGAGCCTTGAAAGGCTCGTCTTCATTGCCGACCAGCTTGGCGATTCGTGTCGGAAGGCCGAGCATTGATCTTGCTCCCAAGGGGTGTCCCTGCTCTGACTGCCGGCCTCTGTCCGGGAAGCCATCATAAGAGCAGGGATCCTGTGGCAACAGAGAGAAGCCTTGGCAGAATTATGGCACAGCAGTCTCGAAACCTTTTGATACCATCCCATTCACTGTGCAACAGGGCTGTTTGTTTTTTTGGCGGGGGGTTTGGCAGGGGGAAGTAATAGGTGGACTTGTCAAAAATTAGAATTCTGCACAGGTGGAACTGAACCAGCTCCCTGGCTGATCTGCACTCCGCAGCAAAAAAAAGGGGGGGGGGAACTCTGACACAGTAAATTAGGAAATGGCAGGGGTCATTTCCTGCAGGAGCGCACAGGAGTGGAGCTCTGGCAGTAAAGAGTCCAGGGGGCGGGCACATGCAACAAGCCCCGCCCTCTGCTCCCAGCAGCCCTCAGTCAGAGCAAGAAGCAGCCAGGTAAGTTGCAGAGCCCCCCCCCCGATAGCAATCCAAAACAGTCCAGTGGCACCTTTAAGACCAAGTTTTATTCAGGTACAAGCTCTCCCTCCTCTGCGAGGGCAGATCTGCACATTCCCCCCCCCCAATAGCTAGCAATCCAAAACAGTCCAGTGGAGCCTGAGCGGTGGGTGTTGCCTTCTGACACACTTCCGGAGATGCCAGGGGGTGTGGCATATGCAAACAAGTTATGCTAATGAGTTAGGCTAATGGGCTCCTGCACCTCTTTTTCTACGAAATGACCCCTGGGAAATGGTCTTAAGCTCGTTTCGATGGAAGAACATCCCACGGAAATGCTTCCTTCTGATAGGCTTAGAATCCGGACGGCGCAGTTCAGTTCCGCCCCCTTTTACTCTAGAGAAGCCACCACGGAGCTGAGTGGGACTTGCTCACAAGTACATTTATGTGTTTATTTATTTATTTCAATTTGTATCCCGCCCTCCCTGCCAAAGCAGGCTCAGAGCGGCTTCCATTAAAAGTTAAATGCATTAAGACAAATTCATTAAATGCATTATACATCATAAAACTCATAAGCATAACAGATAATAAATAACAGTAAAAGCAATTAAAGTGCTAGTGGCGGTGGCGATATAGCCTAATCCTTATAGGCCATGATGTAACCAATACGACAAAGCATATGGCCAGCGGCTGTCGCTGTTGACTTCATAGGCAATTGTTGTTGACATAAAGGGCCTCACCCCAATTCAGGTGTTGTTGGTAGCGGCTCCTAGTCAAAGGCCTGGTGGAAGAGCTCAATTTTTCAGGCCCTGCAGAACTGGAAAAGGTCCTGCAGGGCCCTGATGTCTTCCGGGAGCTCATTCCACCAGAATAGAGCCGCTACTAAGAAGGTCCTGGCCCTAGTATAGGCCAATCTGCCGTCTTTTGGTCCAGGGAGGGCCAAGCGGTTTTGAGACCCCGACCTCAGTGCTCTCTGGAGAACATGTGGGGAAAGGCAGTCCCAGACCATATAGGGCTTGAAAGGTCAAAACCAGCACCTTGAAGCGAATCCGGTATGCTATTGGCAGCCAGTGCAGTGCCTTCAGCACAGGATAAATGTACTTTTGCATGGAGAGACCCATCAGCAGCCTAGCCGCTGCATTTTGCACCAGCTGCAGCTTCCAGATTTGCAACAAGGGCAGCCCCATGTAGAGAGCATTACACTAGTCCAATCCTGAGGTGACCATAGCATGGATCCCTGTTGCCAGGTCATTGCGTTCGAGGAAGGGAGACAACTGCCTAATCAGCCGAAGATGGTAAAAGGCTGCCTTGGCAGTGGCTGCTTCCTGGGCCTCCATTGTTAAGGAGGCATCCAGGAGCACTCCCAAATGCCTAACCCAGCGGCACCCCATCAAAGGCCGGTAGTGGGATCCGTAACCCCCCGGCCCACCCCAACTCAGGCACAGGACCTCTGTCTTCATCGGATTCAATTTCAGTTGGCTCAGTCTAAGCCAAGCAGCCACAGCTTGTAACGCCCGGTCCAGGTCTTCTGGGGTAGAGTCGGACAGGCCACCCAACATCAGATAGAGGCGGGTGTCATCCGCATATTGGTGACACCCAAGCCCATAACTCCGGGCAATCTGGGCAAGGGGGCGCATATAGTTGTTAAATAACATCGGGGAGAGCACCGCCCCTTGGGGCACTCCGCAAACCAGCGGGTGCCTTCAGGACAGCTGCTCCCCGAGAGCCACCCTTTGTCCCTGACCCTGGAGAAAGGAGGCAGGCCACTGTAAGGCCAGCCCCCGAATCCCAGTGCCAGCGAGTGGGTGGGCCAGTAGCTGATGGTTGACCATGTCGAACGCCGCCAACAGGTCCAACAACAACAGCGCTGCCGCCCCAATCCAGAGGCCTCCGGAGGTCGTCTGTGAGGGTGACCAGTGCACAGGACTGCGGCTTCACAGTGCCGTCTTGAGCAGAATCACACCTGAGCCCATTGACTTCCATGGACTGAGATGGCTGCAGTTCCGTTCAGGGTTGCGCTGGGAATCTTGTAACTGACATGATCACATTCAGGTACATGTCAAGAACGCTCTGCACAGAAGCGGTTTTTAAGAAGAAGAAGAAGAGGAAGAAGAAGAGGAAGAGGAAGAGGAAGAAGAGATTGGATTTATACCCCATGGCCCTTCACTACCCGAAGGTGTCTCAGAGCGGCTTACAAACTCCTTCCCCTTCCCCTCCCCACAACAGATAGACACCCTGTGAGGTAGGTGGGGCTGAGAGAGCTCTGGCAGAAACTGCTCTTTTTTTTCAAGAACAGCTCTTATCAGAACTAGGGCTTGCCCAAGGTCATCCAGCCAGGTGCAAAAGGAGGAGTGGGGAATCAAACCCGGTTCTTCCAGATGAGAGTCCACGCACTTCACCACCACACCAAACTGGCTTTCCCAGAGCAGTGTTCTGATCCGATTCCCATCAATTCAGTTTTCTATCAGATAGATTAACCTTCTATTAGGTCCACACTGAGAGCAATTATTCCCACCTGTTTGGGGGTGTAGCTTAAAAAAACAAGAGCTTGGTGTTTATAGGGTTAAACCCCTCATAAGGGAGATCCGCAAAGCTCCTTATCGCATAGTCTCCCTTTCCCCTCTTTGCAATGGAAAACCGTCTGTCACAGACAACAGAACAGAGTTTTATTTGAGATTTCCAGAGGATTTGAATTAATGCACAATGCAAGATCGGTGAAATCTGTCAACACATTTCTCGAAAGCAGAAGCACAGTCGATTTCCAGGGACCGTTTGGTGGGGGGAGGAATTGTCGTTTTCTCAGAGGAGTAGCAGAGGAAATGGTAATGAACATTACTGAAAATGCTGCTTTTCCCCCTCCTAAATTGTGTGATGGGGAATGCCCTGATTTCTAAACAGACGAGGAACGAAACAAAGAAAAAGGGAAGTCAGAGACTGAGTTTCAGCTCTAATAGCGGGCGTAAAGATTTGTGAGGAAGTCAGTAATTTATGTTAATAGACAAATGAGTTATGATTTAAAAATTCACTTGTCCTGGACTGCTACTCATATTGTGGTGAAATGTGGTATCAGGTTGCCAACTCCAGTCTGGGAAATTCCTGGATATTTGGGGGTGGAGCCTTGGGAGGACAGGGTTCGGGGAGGGGAGGGGCCTCCGAGAGGTATCCTATCCCAGAGGCCACCCTCCAGAGCAGGGCAGCGGAGCTGTCTAGGCCCGTGATCAGCGGGAATTCACGGTGATCTCCAGGCCCTGCCTGGAGGTTGGCAACCCTTGAGCTCCCCAGGCTGGAAAGCACCAGACCAAGGGGGGAAATTCCTGGGGTGTCGACAGGCCACAAAGCCACACCCACTAAAGCCTTGTGTACCCAGGCCAGTGTTCCCTCTAAGCTGAGTTAGTGTGAGCTAGCTCACAATTTTTTTAGCCTCCGGCTTGATGCCGAACTTAGTGTTACTGGGTGCCAAGGTATCCAGTCCTGTATTTTCCTGATTATTGCAATAAACAGATATCTATCCTCTCCCTTTTTTTTAAAGCTTTATTTATCAGTTTTATCCAGTATTACATATGGTAGATCATATACATTCGAGTCTACATTTTCCAAGAGTTATTTATCCACTTATACACTCTTGCCTACCTAATTGTATGAATACATTCGTCTTTCCCTTGTAACATCAAATGTAGTTTGTCCATTTGTATCAGTTCAAGCAGTTTTATCCTTATTTCCTCCCTTGTCGGGGTTTTTTCTAGTTTCCAAAACTTAGCCAACAATATCCTGGCAGTTGTCAATACATAGATCAACAGATAGACATCTTTTTGTACAAAGTTATCTGGGATTATATTTAACAAAGCCATTTTGAGTTTTTTTAAAAAATATTTTGTTCCATTATTTCTGATATTATTTTGTGTACCTTTAACCAATAGTTATGAACCTTGCTACAACGCCACCACATGTGGAAAAACGTTCCCACCTTTCCTTTGCATTTCCAGCAGTTAGAAACAGATTTATGACACTTAGCTAATCTATCTGGTGTCCAGTACCATCTATGAAACATTTTTAAAATATTCTCTGTATAACTTATAGATCTCATATATCTGACTGTTTCCCACATTTTCAGCCATTTATCTATCTCTATAGAGTGGCCAATGTCTTTCATCCAGGATATCATGGTTGTTTTAATTATTTCATCCTGCATATATTCTTCCAATAGAAATCTATGAAGCTTCTGTATCATCTTGTCACTTGTTGATAGCCAGATCTTGTCTAGTTGGGTTTTAGCAATATAGAATCCCTCAACTGCATCTTTGGCATATCTAGATTGAAGTTGTAAGGTTTCCCACCAAGTAAATTTGATGTTAAGAGTATCCCAAAGTCTCTCCTTGGATTTCAGTTTATTATCCTTATCCAATAAACAGATATCTATCCTCTCCCTGAACTACAACCATCTGTTCTTTATTTGGCTCCAGGAACACACGGTGCACCGATTTGTGCATCAGGCTCACACATTTTTGTCTTAGCTCAGGAAGGATTGCTTCAGAGCAAACTAATTTATGCTGTAGCCAAATCATTCGCTCACAACTTTAATGCCAGTAGCTCACAAAGTAGAATTCTTGCTCACAAGACTCCACAGCTTAGAGGGAGCATTGACCTACCAATTGCTATTTGACTAATATACCCACCTTGGCATAACTCAGAGGTTAAAACATTTTCATGTGGAAGGATTGGGCAGAAAAGTGAGTTTATGCAGCCAATTAATGTTCCTGATCCAAAGGGCTCTTTAGCTTCCAAGTCTGGGCCAATAAGAACTGACTTCCATGAGACGCTCTCAGCGCAGAGAATGCACGGACCTCGGGGGGGGGGCAGTTGTCCGATGCAGTAGGGATCGCTTCGTAAATCTGCTCTCACTGGGAATACACAGTATCAAGACTGGCCAGAAAGGCCTGTGGTCCTTGTGACCTCCTGAACCAAGCAAGTTGTAAAAGGGGACACACGGAAGCCCACCAGGGCAATACGAGTGTTCTTCCGTTTGGCAGAGCAAAAAAACAGTGTGTTTCTGGGAAACTGCCATTCAACGCCATCTAGGGAATCCACGCAAATTGCCTTTTTAAAGCAAGGATTGTCCTGGATTTTTTCTGAAATAGCGCCATAACAACTTAAATGTCATGCAGATAAAGTTGACCGAAGAAGGGGAGAGCGGGAGCACGGGCCGCCGTAACAGGGACAGCACTGCCGAAAACCAGCTGGAAGCCAGACACATGAGTGATTCACGGGACGCCACAGGAGACTCCCTCCCCGAAACCGAGCCAGGAACTCTGCTGCCTGCAGACGAAGCCTGACAACTCTGGCACCACATTAAAAAAAAACAACAATATCCATTTTGCTCTGTTGATTCAGGCTGATGTTTCTGCTGATGCCTCATGATTCTGCCCCTTCCCACAGCAGCCTAAAATATCCCCAAAGCCTTGTTCCCGGGGGTGCCTCTCCTCCAAGAACGGCGTCTCAGAGGGGTACGTCCGTCTGCCTGCCACTGGGGTTCAGGGGTGCCAGCCTTCCGGGTGGGGCCTGGGGATCCCCCGGGATCGCATAGCTCATCTCCAGACTACGGAGATCAGTTCCCCTCTGGAGAAAAGGGATGCTTTGGAGGGCGGACAATACCGCTGAAGTCTTCCTTCCTTCCTTCCTTCCTTTATTTATTTATTTGGATTTATATCCCGCCCTCCCCGCGAACGGGCTCAGGGCGAGTAACAACAATATAAAATACAACATTTTGTTGTTCAGTCACATAGTCGAGTCCGACTCTTCGCGACGCCATGGACCATATTTCAAACCAAATTACAACAACAGTATACAACGTTATACCCCTAAGTACCATGTCAGCTCCGATAGAACCATATCTGCAGTGGTGAAAGATTTAAGATGCTGGGGTCCAGGCCGCTGGTGGGGTTCGCCACAAAGAGGGGCGCTCGCTGCCTCAACCGAAAGCTCGGTGGAAGAGCTCCGTCTTGCAGGCCCTGCAGAATTGTAGTAAGTCCCGCAGGGCCCTGATCTCACTTGGGAGCTCCTCCCACCAGGCAGGGGCCAGGGACCACCAGAGGATGTTGATTGGTGGACCTTAGTGCTCTACGGGGCTCTCCAAACTCTGCTTTCCCCAGACTCCACTCCCAAAACCTTGAGGAACCTTCCAGCCTGGAGTTGGCCACCACACACTGGGGGAGGGGTTGCGCTGTGTGGATGGAAGTCCTTGCACCTGCAGAAAAGCCTAGTTTGGACCCAAGCTGATGGCTGTCAGTGGCAGCAAACTGTACGGGTCTTCCTTGCCATGCCAGTCCCTAGAGGGGCGGCCTTTCCATCTCTCTGCCAGAGATCCACGGGCACTCAGATACGTCACTTGGGGAGACGAACTGACCATGGCTGTGGGACTTTGACCATCGAGGCGATGACCCATTCTCAGTGTTCCTTTGGCCAAGGTCTTCGGTCAGCTGTGGTCACGGCTGGTTTCACTTTGGGGTGACCTTCCCGGCCTAAATGCAACTCCAGGCAGTTTACAAGCACCCAAGAGAAAACAGCCAAACAAACCACTGGGGGTAAAAAAATGACCTAGCGAAACATTAGAACAGAAAGCAACAGCATGGAATGAAAACCAACAGCACATCGACAGAACTGTGAAAAATGATTTTTAAAAGCCTGGCAGAAGAGAGACGTTTTAGTCGGTGGCCTAAAATCACACCAAGGAGTTGCCCAGCAGGACCGGCTCTCTAATGCTCAGAGAGTGGGAAGAAGGAGGAGGAAGAGGAGGAGGAGGAGGAGGAGAAAAAGGAGGAGGGGATTGGATTCCTGTCCTTCTTCCCCGCCATCTTTATCGTTTGTTTACTTTCACAAATTTTTCTCAAGTCTCTGAATGTGCACTTGACCGCTTAGATTCGCTTTTGTAAGTACTTCTCGACCGTTTTCTTCGCGTTTTCTTCCGCTCCCCCCCCTCAGTCGCTCAGAAATTCATGTGCTTGGGAGATGTCCCTCCCCCGCTCGCCTTTTTCCCGTTCAGTGGGGTGGGTTGGGGAGCTAGCTTTTTCCCTTTAAAAACGCTTTAAAGCTGACTCACGTTCGTAATTGGTCATTTGACCTTGCTTTCAGCTTCATTTCTGATGCTCGATCTCCCACGCTTGCCCCGGTCAGCGTCACTAAATCTCTCACAGCATGGAGAACCATTGGAACGAAGAGGTGCCTCAATTCTCCGGCATTCTGCCCTCGAAGAGGCAACCTCTTAGAAGTTCCATGGCCAGAGTTCCTTCCCCGGGTCTCTGGGGGGGTAAGCGAGCCTGCGCACCCCCTCCTTCGGCTGGAGCGCAGCTTCACCCCCGGGAGGTCCGGGAGGTGAGTCTGCTAGCGTGCCGCCATAAACCGGAAGTGGGATTGGATTTCGTACCCCGCCCTTCACTACCTGAAGGTGTCTCAGAGGGGCTCACAAACTCCTTTCCCTTCCCCTCCCCACCACAGACACCCTGTGAGGTAGGTGGGGCTGAGAGAGCGCTTGACAGAAACTGCTCTTTTTCAAGGATAGCTCTTGTCAGAACCACGGATTGCCCAAGGACATCCAGCCTGGTGCGAGTGGAGGAGGAGTGGGGAATCAAACCCGGTTCTTCCAGATTAGAGTCCATGCACTTAGCCATGGCACTAAGCATTGAGAGATACACGCCCCCCTCCATGTTTAGCTGGGTTACCATATATCAACGTCACCTCGGCCCCAATGTCCAAGAGGACAAGAACTCTGTTTCCCTCATCCTAATAGATGGTTAACGGAACAGAGGGGCATCGGTCTTCCGGTGCAGCTCCCTTGACTAGCCTCACCACTGGAGGCCCACCCCACCCCACCCCACCCCACCCCACTTCCTTGGTCTTGGCGGGGAGTGTTGTCAAGCTGCAGCTGACGGTTCACACGGGGTTCTCGAGGCCAGAGATGCCCAGAGGTGGTCTGCCCTTGCCCGCCTCTGCATCGTGACCCTGGGCTTCCTGGGTGGGCTCCCACCCGAGGACTAACCAAGGCCAACCCTGCTTCGCTTCCGAGATCTGATGAGACGGGTCTGGCCGAGGCCATGCAGGACAGGGCCCCTAAACCCTGGCAAGGAGCAATTTCCCAGGCTACATTTGGATGCCGTCCATTCTCTGGTGGGCGCTCTTCTTCAAGTGGGGAAGTAGAGTTGACGATGCCCCACGCTTCTAGACCAATCCTTCCCCATAACTAAACCACATTTGTGTTGCACGGATTATCTTGCCCCTGTGAGCGGCTTTGACCCTCCAGATCCCTTAAAGGGCCCCTCTGCCTCCAGCAAAATGGCTCCATCCACGATGCTGGGAGGAGTCCTTTATGGCCCAGTCCCAGCAGAGCTTGGGGTACGTCTTCCCACTCCCTGAGATCTGGACGTCTAAGAACTGGTTAGGTATGGGGGGGGTAAAGCCCCCCCCAAGTCAATATAGATTTGCAGAAGACTGCAGCCGTTCCCTCATCCACCTCCAGTCGTGTTTCAGCAGGGGAACCTGAGACCGCCAGTACCAGTCATAGAATCATAGAGTGTTAGAGTTGGAAGGGATCTTGCAGGTCATCTAGTCCAATCCCCTGCACTCTGCAGGAGCAG
This sequence comes from Gekko japonicus, assembly GCF_001447785.1. NCBI lineage: Eukaryota > Metazoa > Chordata > Lepidosauria > Squamata > Gekkonidae > Gekko > Gekko japonicus. Next base: position 107,382 of record NW_015176488.1, on the reverse strand, counting down.
AGCCGAAAGAGAGCCCTGCAACATACCCGAAAGACAGACTCCACTTGAAAACGTCCAGCAAAGGAGCCTCCACCACCTCCCGAGGCAGTCTGTTCCACTGCTCAACCACTCTGACAGTCAGGAAGTTCCTCCTGATATTTAGCCGGTATCGACTCCCTTGTAGTTTCCACCCATTAGATCTAGTCTTGCAATCCGGAGCAAGAGAGAATAGATCTGCTCCATCTTCTACGTGACAGCCCTTCAGATACTTGAAGACTGCAATCATGTCCCCTCTAAGCCTTCTCTTTCCCAGGCCAAGCACAGTCCCTCGTCCTCCTGCCGCCGCCCTCTGATTCCACCCGCCACTCCACACACTTCATTGCCCCCCTCCCACCCAGGACTCAGAGAAGTGACTGCCTTTTCCTCTCCTTGTTCTGTAGACATCTTTAAAGTCAGCTCAGCAAGACGCATGTGCAAATGCAAAGAAGATGACGCTGCGAAGGTAAAGCGGCAGAGACAGCGGCTGTCGTGACTAAAGCCCATTATCGAAGGACACCCTCCTCACACCTCCTTGTAGGGGCGGTGGCCCTGCTCAACTTTGGGTGCCGTCATTTGAGCACTCAGCACATCCAGTGACTCACCACGTGGGGCATCAATGTCACTCCTGGTCCCAAGGGCCAACCCTCCAGCGTCTGCGAGACCCGACTGTCTCCAGGAGCTCTGCAGACCTTAGTTTGCCTCTGATATAACCCAAGCAATAGAATTAGCAGATACAGAACTGGTTCCTAATGTCAGTGAGTAATGATGGAGAGAGGAAGGAAAGAACGTCAGCCTGTACGAAGCCACCACAAGGACATGAGTTCTAGATCAGAGAGTGGGGGGGGGGGAGCTTTCTCGTACTCCCAGATCTGCCTAGGAAACTGCACAGGTATTTTGTGAGCCCCTCTGGACCAAACAGCACGGCAGCAGTCGATCAGCTCCTTGGGCACTAAAAGACAATCTAATTCTCAGAGCTGCCACCTGAACGATGCATTAGGAATTTGTTATGCTGTTGGAACGGTATTTTGGAGAAAATTTATTGGATGCCAAGAAATAAAGTTTCTGCTATTGCTCTTCTCCTCTTCCAGAGGTAATCTCGTTAGATGATAAATTCCTTGGATATTGCTTTCCGCATCCAGGCACGACATGAAATTAAAAAGCAAAGAAGAACAAGATGCACCAACGAAAAGATTTGTTCTATTATCCACCGATAAATTTTATCCTGGGGGATACTTTTTTCTGGCTCAGGTAATATATGCTGGTTGAGTTGAGTGGACCTCCACTTGCTGAGACCAATGGTTGTTTACTGCTCTGCTGTCTTACATACATGAAGATAGCGAAGAAGAAAAAATAATCATCTCATGGAGCACCAGTTGCTACAAAATAAGGCCAATGGTTTTAAAAGAGAAGAAGAAAATGTCACGGAAGACGCCTGGATCAATGAAACGTCCAGGTTCCAAGGCAGTTAGGGGGGGGGGACTGCCGCGGGAGGGCACCGTTGGGGTCCCGGGAAGCACCTAACTGGCCACTCCTAGGGACAGGAGAATAAACCGAACATAATGCCTTAAATACTATGCATTGATAACAATGTAAATCTATACAACATCAGAACCACTGTTCATAACCTTAGTACAAATCACAAACGAGATTCTACAAACTGTTCAGGTAGCTCCCTCACAATGTTCCAATGTTGTTCAGGATGTTCTGAACGCACCAGTTAATTACCAGTAGGAATATTCCAGT
>NW_015176488.1:88713-105581 GCF_001447785.1 Gekko japonicus | reverse complement strand
GTTCTTGATGCAATCAGAACAACCTGGAGAATCTCGACTGGTGTGTTCAGGACAACTTTATGAATACTGGAATATGGCGAGGAAGCTACCTGAACAACTTGGAGAATATTGTTTGTGATTTGCATCATTATAGTAACTAGAAGGATTATGTAAAGATGCTCTCAGGAAGACTTGTGAGATTCTTGAGGAAGACTTGTGAGATGGACTTTAACTGGGTGTCCATTGAATCAAAAATTCTTCATATTACCAAGTGGGCTTCAAGTAAAGATCTACATCACACTAACAAATCGGACCCAAGATAGTTTATTTATCTGCAAAGTGTTGGAATAATGCTCGGTTTAGTAATATACATGGTTTGTGGTTGTTGAAATAACACATGGATGGACTGTTTAAAGGTTATGAACAGTATTTTTGATGTTGTATAGATTTACTCTAAGAAACAGCGCACAAGACCTGATGGTCTAAGTAAGGCGGCTCCTTCTTATGTTGTTCAGCAGCTTTGTGTTAATTTCCGTGCAACCCTAAATCAAGTTATAGCTTTCAAGGCCAGTGATGTCAGTAGATTTATACGCAAGGAACCATGTTGCATCGTTAGCTATATGAATTTCTGCAGAATCAGCATGGAAACTGTAGAATGAGCATCACGCGTAGGAATGGCTGGCTGGTGGTGGAATCTCTCCGCCTTGAAGGCCACCCCTGGTCTTCATTCCACCACTGTCCGCCGTCTTCCTCACCAGAGAAGCTTCTAGAATGATGGGACGGAAAGAGGCTGCCACTGAAATTTTGCCTCAAGCAAAATTTGAAGCCCATTTGGAGATTACCCCGAATTAAGAACATAAGAGACGCCAATGTTGGATCAGGCCAATGGCCCATCCAGTCCAACACTCTGTGTCACACAGTGGCCAGAAATACCAGTGCCATCAGGAGGTCCACCAGTGGGGCCAGGACATTAGAAGCCCTCCCACTGTTGACCCCCCCCAAGCACCAAGAATACAGAGCATCACTTGCCCCAGAGCCCCTAGCTATACCTTGTGGCTAATAGCCACTGATGGACCTCTGCTCCATATGCTTATCTAATTCCCTTTTGAAGCCGTCCATGCCTGTAGCTGCCACCACTTCCTGTGGCAGTGAATTCCAAGTGTTAATCACTCTTTGGGTGAAGAAGGACTTCCTTTTATCCGTTCTAACCCGACCGCTCAGCAATTTCATGGAGTGCCCACGAGTTCTTGTACTGTGAGAAAGGGAGAAAAGTACCTCTTTCTCTACCTGCTCTTTCCCATGCATAGCCTTGTAAACCTCAATCATGTCACCCCTCAGTCGTCGTTTCTCCAAGCTAAAGAGCCCTAAGCGCCTTAACCTTTCCTCACAGGGAAAGTGTTCCAACCCTTTTATCATTTGAGTTGCCCTTTTCTGCACTTTTTCCAAAGCTATAATATCCTTTTTAAGGTGTGGTGACCAGAACTGCACACAGTATTCCAAATGAGGTCTCACCATTGATTTATGTAGGGGCATTATGATATTGGCTGATCTGTTTTCAATACCCTTCCTAATAATCCCCAGCATAGCATTGGCCTTCTTTATTGCAGTCACACACTGTCTCGACATTTTCAGTGAGTTATCTACTCCTCCTCTGCTGAATTTAAAAGGGAAAACAAAGATGCAGAAACAAATCGGTACAGAGGGAAATGGAATCTTTATCTATTTGTTTATTTGATTCGATTTGTATCCCGCCCTCCCTGCCTAGGCAGGCTCAGGGCGGCTCAGATTAAAAAGTTAAAATGGATTAAAACACAAATCTTTAAATGACTCTCCAACTCCTATGCATTTCGCGGGCAGCTTTGTCAGAGAAATCTACTTTCAGATTCTTCCTGGTTCCATATGTTGCCGAAGACTTTCACGGCCCGAGTTCATCAGCTGTTGTAGATTTTCTGGGTTGTCTGGTCGTGGTCTTGGCACTGTAGGACCTGACGTTTCGCCAGCGAAACAATGCCAAGACCACGGCCATACAACCCGGAAATCTACAACAGCTAATCTTCCTGGTTCCTTTCGCATAGGCTCACTTAAACAGAGTACGTATAAAAGGAAGCCAAAGATTTATAATGGGATTGGCCACATTTATCCGTGGGGTTTTACAAACCCCTCATGACCACGTCTCACCTCATGGCCTCAGTCAAGAACCTCAGGGTAAGACTGGAGTAAACAGTGAGGAGTAAAAATGAGGCTTTGGGCTGAGCGATCGATAGCGCTGTGGATCCCAACGGTCTACTTTCAGGCAACCTTTTGCACGTCAACATTTAAACTGAGGGGCCCTTGCATCTGGATCAGAAAAGGTTCCAGGGACGTTTTCCAGTGTGCACTGTCCATTTGCAGAAAGCACTGCAGCCAATCCTGCTGCGTTGTATCTGTCCCCGTGGTGAACATGCTTCAGAACACACAGAGGGCTTTGCGGCGGCTGAAAACTGCACGGAAAAGCTTTCCATAGACCTCCACAGTGCTTGGAAGTTAGCCAGTTAAAAGAGAAAATACGTATTGTGTTAAGAAATTTTATTTGAATCTGTGATGAGAACACATAATTACAAGGGGAAGGAAACATAATGCCACAGAATTGCATAGGATCCTTACAAAAATGGTGAATTATGCATCTAAAAGGCTGAGACGCCAAATTACATACATCTTCAACGAGAGTATTTCTCCCCCTCAACTGAAAGGAAATCACTGTTTTCCAATCTGCCAGTGGCATGCAATATCCCACACCAATTTACAGGAGCCAGGTTAATTTCAAAGGAAGTCCACACACCTTTGTTCTTTTAGTTCTCCTTAAAAGTAAACCACTTAATTATGAACATGTCCAATGCAAAAATGTCTGGCATTTTATGAGCTAAGGTTCAGCATGCACTGTCAAAAACAAAGGGACTCTCGGTAGTGGGAAAGAGATGTGAAATGTACAATAGCGTTCAGTGCAGCTGATGGCCGCTCGAGCTTCTAAAGCAGAAATGTCCACAGTATATTTCCACAGGTTCAACACGTCACAAGGCAAATACTTAAAAGGCATAAGACTCTTACATCAGAGACTCCTTTTTTCATTACCTTACTTTATTTCAAGTAATATTAATGGTCAATGATATATCACCGTAAGTTTGAACAAGGCAAGATATACAATCTTACACACTAGACTACAACCGCAAAAAAGGGCACTGTACATATATATATATTATATAAAATGTAAGTACAGTCAATGGTCAAATACAAATGTACTGAAAACCCAACTACAGCTGATAATATACTCTTGTTGAACCATTAACTTTTTAAAATTATTTCATAAATTAAAAAGCTCATTGAATTTCTCCTAGACTATTTTGAAGCTGCACTGTACACAAGCATGTCAAAAGAAATCGTCTTATCGTTTCTTGTAAATACTGCGATTATATTATATCCTGTCTAACTGAAAACAATTTATCTAACCTTTATCTTATAAAATGCAGCATTAAACTTTTTTGACCTTTAAAGTTTTTTTTTCTTTTTTAAATGATTAATATTGATCTTCAAAGTGCAAAAAGTAGAACAAAATGACAGGAGTCATATTCTTAAAATCAAAAGGAAAGTGTAGTTAGAATTACACCCTTTGAATTACTCCAGACTTTGTAAGATGAGTACACAGTCTCTTGTATATACTCTTCAGACAGTGTACAAATTTCTTCGTGCGTGCTATAAATTAACAGAGAGAAAAAATACTGTTCAGCCAAAGTTTTAATTTCCCTATGTACACTAAGCTTTTAACTCAAAACTTAAGTTTGATCTCTATTTATTGCTTACATTTAAATAAAAGTAAGTTATTTCTACGGAGCTCCTGAGGGGAAGCCAACTACATATATGCTGTTACGTATGAAAAGGCTTTGCAGTCATCCGACTAAAAATTTAGTGTTTCAATATTACCCACAAAGTAGTTTCTGTGGGCGTCCAGAGGGGCTGTAACCTTTCCCAAGGTTAACTATAAATAGGTTCCAGGGCCAGAACACCCGTGTCCACATGCTCCGTATCCTTACATCTTCTGCCTGACTAATTCTGCCCCTCCTCCCCGAAGGGCTCCACCTCGGAAAGACTGGTTTGATATATACATTCTGGAGACGGCATTTCCCACATGCAAACTGTACAGTTTTTAAAACTATGGAAGAGATGTCTGTGTGTTAGATACTATACAAAACATTTTCAGAATTCAAACATATGATTGCAACCATAAGATAATAGTTCAAAACAATACTCCAGAGTCCACAAATTGATATTTGAAAACCAATGTACAATATCAGTCAAAGGTTCTTGTGATTTCCCTAACTACACAGCAGTGATAACAGAGATCACCGAGCCAGAAAAGCGAAGTTTCTTTATTCCTGATGTTTCTTCAGATCTTTAGGAGAGCAGGTTCCCAGCAGGAACACATGGGTCCTGTGCATACCATGGGGTGCATACATGGGTGTGTGTGTGTGTCTATGCACATATATGTGACTCCACAACATATGAAGCATATACAAACACCCGTATGCTTCTAGGGGGAAATATCTATATTTCTTCTTAGAAACGTATGCACACTACCAGAGTTTCCATGGAAGGTCTGAGGACCAGATACTTCTTATATACGGTCAACGCCACAAGCTGCTGGTGGCGTTTTGCAAAGGAAAATAAAACTAGGTGCAAATATTAAGATGGTACAAGCTTTAAAATGCAGTTACAGAGGAGGAAACAAAGGCCCAAAGGGTGACAATTTGTTTAGAACACTTGGCACTGTGGCTTCACACAGGGTTAGGGTCTGTGCACATTTACCTTAAAATAATAATAATGCTGGTCCTCAGGGACCGGTCCAGCGGGGCGACACACAGCTTGAAAAAATGCCAGTGGCCCATCGGCTTGGGGAAGGGCCACGCTGGTCAACGCCCGCATTTCGAATGCGCTGCAGTTTAGCATGCTGATATGACAAAGGCCTACAGACATAGAACACGCCCAGCCCACTGGCTGCTCTTATGAACACACCCTTGTCCCTACGGACGTCTGCCATGGCGGAGGCTGCCCGGTGGCCACTCAAACGAGGACAGGGTCCGGGGGACGGCGTGGTGATCTGCTGTGTCACAGTCATTCAGGCCCGTGGCCTGGCGGGAGCCGTTAGAGGGGGGTGTCAAATTCTTTCCCTGGATGGTCTTCCAGCTCTTCGTTTTGCGGTGGCTTATAGTTCTGCTGCTTCCCGCCACCAGATGCCAAAGGAGGAGGGGTGGGGCTGCGGTCTCCGTCTTCGCTAATCTTGCCTTTCATGGCTTCCTGGACAAATTCCAGGATTTCCAACGGGAGTCTTTTGAATTTGTCTTGGTATTCTTGGTCAAGTTCAGCCTGTAACTGGAAACAACAGCAAATAAATAACACGACACACAACCTGTGTTCTTTCAGCCACTGGAAAACTGACAACTGGTTTCTGTAGGGACCGAATGCAAGACTGCCATTATGGCGACTGCAAAGTGAAAACGGGCCACAGTGTTATTAAAATTAGGGATCATTTTTACAAAGTGAGTTAGCTCCATCAAATCCTTGTAGGTTCACCATGTCTTCCAGTATACTCAAGGACAAGGGAGTGTTGGCCCACGTTCTTCATTAGGAACATAAGTAACCGAAGGCTATCAACATAAAAAATGAAGGGTCCAGAGAATCAAAAAACATTGTCTCTCAAGAAATCAGTTGACTAAAACTGAAACAAATTCTCAGAATTACCTTTGCAAATTATGACTTTAATATTCTTTACAGAGTTTCTTGTGCATGCCCTAAATATTCGGTATCTACGTTTGGTACCTTAATGAAGATATTCGGACACTAGACACCACAGCTGTTATCTGAGAATATTTGGCTGTAGATGTCCATCGATCACAAATTTAATTCCATCCTCCCACCAAGAAGCACAATCAGGGTTGTATACAGGATTCTCCCCCCCATTTCATCTTCACAGAAATGTTGTGAGGTACAAGTAAGGCCAAGCGAGTGAACAACTTGCCTGAGGCAAGCCTCCTCTCACAGTGGGAGTTGACATCATTGGTCTATGACAGCATGAATAACTGCTGGGCAATGCTACATCTCACAGTGGTTTCCCAGCTTCCTACTTTCAGGTCAGCGAACAAGTTCCACATTAGAAAAGAGCAAGAGTCCAGCAGCACTTTCAAGACTAACAAAATTTGCGGCAGGGGAGGAGCTCTCATGGGTCACTGCTCACTTCTTGGTATTCTTGGTCAAGTTCTTCAGAAGTGGGCGGAGACTCACAAAAACCCCTCCCCTGAGGTTCCTGAGACAAAAGGAGAGAATCTAAAACAAGTACTGGGCGATCTACTTGCACCAGTGGCAGATTTGAAAATAGAATATCTACAAAGTGAAATGGATCATATTTGGAATATATTAAGAAAAATAATCTGCCTGGAGAAATAGTGGTTAGATTCTCAAAAAGACATGTGAGGGACCAAATCTTGAAAACAACATCAAGTACACCCCTGAAAATCAACAGTAACACCATACGGATACTAAAAGACATTCCATTTGAAATTAGAAAGAAGAGGAAGAAATTCAAAGACTTGGCATTGTTTTTACAAACAAACAACATACAGTACAAATGGCTGGTTCCCGAAGGCTTACTCTTCAGAATAAATGAGAAAAAAGAAAGAATTGACTCTGTTAAGAAAGCAAATGAGTTCTTGAAGCAGCAACTGGGAAGGACCGGAGAAGATGACAAAGATGACGACCAGGATAAAGAAAGTGGTGAAAACTCTTCTTCAACGTCAGAGGAGGACTCTGATTTGGAGTTGGGGGCGGCGGCCCCCAAAAGGGACTATGATTTGAGGAAAAGAAATTCCAAGAAATGAGATGCTGAGGAACTCTGAACTTCACCTTTAAGAAGCTACATTTATCTTTGATGCTTTTGTGATGGCCTTAAACAGTAATTGATATTGGGTTTTGGGGAATATTGGCTAGAGTTAAACATTCAAGCTCATTGTATTATTAATAGTTTAGATCCATCATTTTATAAGCTTATGTGATGATCTTCACTACTTGGGTTTTTAGTGGTTAACTTTCCTTTCTCCCATAGATATTAGATTCCCTTCCCTATTTTCTTTGTAGTTTATAGAAAAGCAATAAAAAAAACCACTTCGGGGGGCCCAAAAAACAAAAAAACAAAAACTCCTCCCCTGCCACAAATTCTGTTAGTCTTTCAGGTGCTCCTGTACTCCTGCTCATTTCTCCTGCAGCAGTCAGACTGACACGGCTCCCCATCTCGATCTATCTGAAGAAGTGACTGCGGGGACTCACGCGAGCTCCTCCCCTGTCACAAAATGTTGTTAGTCTTTCAGGTGCTCCTGGACTCTTGCTCTTTTCTCCTGCTACAGACAGACTAACAGGGCTCCCCATCTTGATCTGTCTGAAGAAGTGACTGCAGTGACTCACGCAAGCTCATATATCCTGCCACAAATTGTGCTAGTCTTTCGGGTGCTCCTGGACTCTTGCTCTTTTCTCCTGCTACAGACAGACTAACACGGCCGCCCATCTTGGATCTATCTGAAGAAGTGGGCAGGGACTCAGGAAAACTCCTCCCCTGCCACAGATTGTGTTAGTCTTTCAGGTGCTCCTGGACTCTTGCTCTTTTCTGCTGCTACAGACAGACTAACAGGGCCACCCAGCTAGATCTCAGTACCACATTGGCCTCTTTGTGAGGAAGAGGCGCATTAGTGGGCACGTACTTGTTCCGCAAGGGGCATGCTTGTAACTCACTGCTGCCCACTGAGGCCGGAGAGCGGGCCCTAAGAACACACCCGGCCTTCCTAGTTGATGTTCGCTGCAGAGAACTATAAATAACAGTTGTCAAGCTGTATCCCTAAAAGCTGGTCAACCCCTTGACAAACCTTTGGACAACCCAGGGCTTCCACTGGACATCACAGGATGGTTGGTGTGAAATAATAAAAGAGAGATGAATGAGTGGTAATTTTTTTTAAAAAATCTCACAGCACGTGACGGAGAGTGTTGGACTGGACGGGCCTCTGGCCTGATCCAACCTTGGCTTCTCTGCTGTTCTTATGACTGAGAGTGTGTGATGACGATTGCCCTATAATAGTTGACAGCTTACAAGGCTTTATTTATTTATTTACTTCATTTCTACCCCACCATTCTTCCCGATGGGGACCCAAGGTGGCTTCTAGCAGTCTTTTCTCCTCCATCTTGTTTTTACAAGTACCCTGTGAGGGAGGTCAGGCTGAGCGCGTGGGACTGGAGGTCCACCAGCCAGCTTCCACGGTGGGTGATCTGAACTGGGGTGTCCCAGGTCACAGCCCAACACACCAAAGTCAGACAACTATAAAGACACTGGTGTGTGTGTGTGTGTGGGGGGGGGTCGGCCGTGCTGGTCTGAAGCAGCAGGACACAGTCTGAGTCCAGTAGGGGCACCCTGAAGACCAACGAAGTTTAATTCTGGGGGTGCGTTTTCATGTGCTTTGAAGAAGCGTGCCCGTGCACACGAAAGCGGATCTCCAGAATGAAATTTTGTTGGTCTTAAAGGTGCCTGACTGGACTCAATCTTTGTTCTACTGAAAATGTATATCATGCACTAAAAATTCACACTTGAAAGCTGAATCGGGAGTAGGGGATTTGTTCATGCTCACTTCACCCTGAAGCCCACAAACTGAAGAACTGCGGTTGGTTTGTTTGTTTGTTTGCACGTCTTGATTGTTCTGACCTCGTTTTGAGAGTGAGCAATTTATGCCCATGAATATTGCTTGTGTGTAGGTTTGAAAATGGGGTGGGTGGGCGTAGTGTAAATAGGTGTTAGACACCAGACACAATGTAGAGATTACACGTAACTGAGTCAGCTGGTCAGGGAGAAGGAGCGTGGGAGAGAGCTGCGGGAGAGGCCACTGTTTTGTTTTTGTTTTCTCTTTTGCCTTTCCTAAATGGCTTGGGGAGCAATGCTCCCTCTAAGCTGAGGAGCCCTGTGAGCAAAAATCCTACTTGGTAAACTACCAGCATTCAAGTTGGGAGCGAGCGATTTGTCTGCTGCATAAATGAGTTTGCTCTGGAGCCCCGTCCTTCCTGAGCTACGACAAAAACGCCTGAGCCAGAGGCTAAGAAAGTGTGAGCCAGCTTGCACTGACTTGGCTTAGAGGGAACACTGCTCAGGGGGAGCATGAGCGGAGGTGGTTGTGTGAGAGGGTGAGGGGATGCTCGTGGCCTGCTGGAGAGGGGTTTCGGAGCCCTGCCCTCTGCTGTTGCTGTTGAGAGGCGGGGGGCACCATCGCTCGAACCCGAAGGCTCCTCCTCGTCAGAGGTGCTGGCTGTAGGGGCGAGAGCCGAGGGGCTCTTGGCCTGTGCCTCTCAGCCTGGGGACCCTGCAAGAAGCGAAGGAGTTTTTGCAATCCTATACACGTTACCAAAAAGGACAGGAAGGAAGATCCAGCCGCTAGACTGTCCAAAAAGCTCCCTATTACTTCAAACGGAAGGAGCTTTCTGTGTTGAAGGGAGAGCGTACACTTTGTCTGAGGAAAAGGCGGCAAAAACCCGCTTCTAGTTCCCTCAGTGGCTTCCAGGCAGTATGACAAAAGGGAACTGCCACACCCACTGGGAGTCGGCCTCTGAAATCCGGGGCTGGGAAGCAACACCAGGGGAAGGCCTCGGCCTCTGGGCCAACACCCCCTCTAAGCTGTGGGGTCCTGTGAGCAACATTTCTACTTTGTGAGCTACTGGCATTCAAGTTGTGACCGAGCGATTTGGCCACCGCGTAGATTACTTTGCTCTGGACCCATCCTTCCTGAGCTGAGACAAAAATGTGTGAGCTGGAGGCTAAAGAACTGTGAGCTAGCTCACACTCACTCAGCTTAGAGGGAACACTGCTCTGGGCCCTGTTTTTCTAGTTGTACCTGAGCACTCCCTTGGAGCTTGGAGCATTTCCAATTGGACTTAAGAAGATCTGGGGGCCAAGGAAATGTATTCCATATTGATGAGTTGCTATTGTCCCATGTTGTGTCACAAGAAAATTTGACACCACTTGACTCCACAGGTGAATATCTCAGTGTGGGTAAGGTCCATTCTGTGCATGGTCAGTTTTAAGTACGTTTTTGTTAAATTAGTGGAGTGCTCAGCTTGAATTATACCACACGGTTGGTATTGGTTCCTGTACATGGAGATAATATGTGCTTTTAAACCTGTATTTATGTAAACAGACATTTGTGTTTATATTGGGAGTAGGCCCTGATATGCTGAACCACAGGATTGTTGTTTTAAAGTGAAGTATATAAAACTTTTTGTACTTTTGCACTATGTGCATAGTTATATTTCACTTTCTTTTTCTTTGTCCCAACCTTTTTGGTTACCTGGCCACTATGAGAAACAAGATGCTTGCACAACCGGTCTGGTTTGTCAGGGCACTTCTGTCCACGTGAACATGCATGCATGGACCTCGCCCCCCCCCCCCCCCCCCCCGAAAGAAGAACTGGGAGACACAGAAGCATAAATACTGCTTTGAAACTTGCTGCTCCCCACTAACATATTAATGTTCTTGATTGCTCAACAAATCTAGTGCTTCTTAATAGACAATCCTGTGAAAAAACAGCTGCCTTGGTCTTTGCAGATTGCTGTTCACGGGGGCAGTTCTGGGGAGAGCTCTCTCAGCCCCACCGACCTCACAGGAGATTGTCAGCCGCCCTGAGACTCCGAGTGAAGGGCGGGGGGTATGAATCCAATCTCTTCTTCTCTTCCCAACCCCCAACGTCTTCCACCCAAGATCCTTTTCTGAACTCTCGACGTGGGAAACGGAGCTACAGCACCTGATCAAAAGTCAAATCCCACAGCCACCAAATATCTTCTTCATCAGAATGAAGTTTTATCAGCAACCCCTCGAAGCGACTTCAAGAGAGTTTCATAAACACCAAGTTTAAACCTACCTCACTGATACTAAAATGCCAACAGCGCTAAAACGGAAACCTGGACTACTGACAAGCCCTTTGCTTTGGGGAGACAAAAGGAGGGGGAGCCATGAAGAACAACAAGGCCTTGCGACTCCACTATCGTTGCCACCTCCTGTAGCTACGCAGCAACGTTCAAAATGGCCGCCCCCCTGGCCCCCTCACTCCATTTGGCGTAAACGTTAGAACTTCCCCAAGGCCGCAGCCATGGAAACAAGCTGCACTCTTGTCATTAATATAAAGCAGTAGTTCAGTGTTCACTCAGGGAGGTTTTGATGACAGCTTCCTTCTCTGGGTTATTCAACAAACAGGCACAAACCAGGCCCCCTTTCAGACAGCCGCTGGAATCTGTTTTAGTAGCAGGTTGCTAATGGGGTTTTTTTTGTGCGTGTGTCAGTTCAGACACAACCCTTTTAGCAACCGGCTGCTAACAGATTTTATTTACCTGTTCATACAAAGTGGCTCGCATCCCATTGGCAAAGAGGGGCCGAGCCGTTTCGGAGGGAAACAGCTCTCTTCCATTTTTACCCCCTCGTTGCGCTTCTGAATCGCGGTGGTGTGCGTTCTTAAATGTCCGAAGCACTTCCTACAATGCCGCTTCCCTCCTGCCCTTTTGTGCCACGTGGTCTTCCTCACCCTGTCCCCCGGAACGTTCCAAGACGAGCACTACAGCTATAGCGCTAAACCAATATAGCCCTTCAGTGTTACAGCGGCACCACTGAAGTGCCTTGACTCCACCGAGAGACTATATTCTCCCCACTGAGAGACCAGAGCACTTGACCTAGAACATTTCAGGGGAAAAGGGGCAAGGAAGGTCATGCGGCGGGGAAAAGCAGTGCAGTTTGAAATGTTCATAGTACTCCAGAGATGGTTCATTAACAAGATGGAGTCTGCTGTATGATGAAACCCCCATCCCCGTATCACTTACTCGGAACCGGGACAACAACGGATAATATCTGGTTTAGGGCAGTCATGTGAAAGGGGCCATTGTTTCTGAAGACTTCGTTCCCATACTGTGGAACCCTCAACAGTGGCTTTTACTTGACCTCTCCGTTACTACTAGTTCAGATAGAGAACTTACCCAACTGGCTATTTGGCAGGGGAGGGCCACAGGTGTCAGCCAGGTGGGTGGGGTACCATCCAAGGACCCTGGTCATGCACTTAACTTGTGAATGTCCCACTCCCACTGGACTGTTGCAGAAGAGATTAATCCCCATGTCAGGGGGGGAAGTCTTTGTCACCAGGGTGTTCTATGGCGACTCAACGAAAGGGTCATACAGAGATTCAGAATGCATACTCTCCTCTAACACAAGTATTTGTCTCTAAGACAGACACAGTTAATTGCAAAGTGTCCCAGAGAAAACGCAGGATGTCCTTCTCCAGGTTATACTGGGACGCCCCAGGGCTTCCACACTGAAGGTGTGGGGAGAAGGAGAAGGTGGCTTTAAACTCAACACGATTGTTTCTTTCAGTGGTCACTGAAGAACTCCTGATCAGCTGCCGGAAAGCTATGCCACATTCACATACTCCCATACATCTTAAAAACCAAAGACACTTCCTTGTTTTAGAGCTGAACAGCAGGTTTCAGTGGTTTCAGTCACCCTGTAAATATACACACTTCATGACAGAAGTCATCTGCAGAGAGAGCGTGTGAGCTCTGCTTTCACCAAGGAAGGGACGGGAATGAAATTTCATCAGAACAAACAGGTAATAAGGAGAAGGGAAGCAGTGAAACTATCCAAAAGCTGCGGGCTGACGGGTCGAGCCCTCCCCAGGAATCTCACTGTCCTCCCAAGGGTGAGCGGATGAGTGTGGCTTCACGGGAAACTCTTCCAGGATCAAGATGCAACATCAGAAAGAAATAGGGTTCCCCCTCCCCATTCACAAACAAAAAGCAAACAATGGCTTGTGTGCCTCACTGGGACGGTTCCCCTCAGAGCAGAAGGAGTCGAACCTTTATAGATGGAGGACTTCCCTGGAGAAACGGGGGGTGGCGACAATGAGAAGGCCTTTAGTAGGTTACAGAGACTCCTTTGCTTCCTTTCATCCCTGCCACAGGAAGTGGTGGTGGCTACAAGCATGGACGGCTTCAAGAGGGAATTGGATAAGCATATGGAGCAGAGGTCCAACTGTGGCTCTTAGCCACAAGGTATAGATAGGAACTCTCAGTCTGGGGCAAGGGATGCTCTGTGTTCTTGGTGCTTGGGGGGGGGGACAGTGGGAGGGCTTCTGGAGTTCCAGGCCCACTGGTGGACATCCTGAGGGCACCTGGGTTTTGGGCACTGCGTGACACAGACTGTTGGGCTGGAAGGGCCCTTGGCCTGATCCAACATGGCTTCTCTTACATTCTTATATCTGGGGCAGTAATGCTTTGTATCCTTGGTGCTTGGGGGGGCAACAGTGGGAGGGCTTCTGGAGTTCTGGCCCCGCTGGTGGACCTCCTGATAACCCCTGGGTTTTGGCCACTGTGTGCCACAGACTGTTGGGCTGGAAGGGCCATTGGCCTGATCCAACATGACTTCTCTTACATTCTTATATCTGGGGCAGAGATTCTTTGTATCCTTGGTGCTTGAGGGGGGGCAACAGTGAGAGGGCTTCTGGAGTTCTGGCCCCGCTGGTGGACCTCCTGATGACCACTGGGTTTTGGCCACTGTGTGCCACAGACTGTTGGGCTGGAAGGGCCCTTGGTCTGATCCAACATGACTCCTCTTGTGTTCTTATCCCGAGTTTCACATCGCCAGTGCGCTGCACGGCTGGCCCTTATACGGTGAAGTTGCCAGAAGTGGAGTGAACCTGCCATGTTGTGATGGGGAAGAGGAAAGTTCACCCACACTACAAAAAGGAAGACGGGAGTGCAGGTTTTTCTCCGGAAGACACCGACCAACCCTTCACAACTGATCCGGTTCCCACTGAGGCTTCCAAAGGAAGAGGTGCAGGGGAGCCACCCGTTAAGCACGGAGACAGGATCAAGATCCTAGTCGTGACGCTTTGTAAACACCCTGGCAGCCAGCGTACGAAGGCAAAGTTGAACAGCGACGAGAGCACCTAAGCCAGAACAAACGTGTCTGATCACAAAAGCCTTCTGAGTTATTTGCCATTCACATCCACGCCTCAAGTCATATTTGGGCCAGAAATTATAAGTCAAGCTGCCATCTGAACGAAAGCTGGCACCCCCACCCCCACCCATTGAGCTCCTAGGCGCTTCCCTGAGGCACGGGCAGCTCTCAGCCCTCCTCTGATGCAGGAAGTGGATCCCACGCACAAGAGGAGAGCGGAAGTCTCAGGAGACAACGGCCGATGATAAGGGCGGGAATAGTCCAAGATGCTGCCTCGAGCACAGTAAGAACATAAGAGAACAGGAGCCAGTGTTGGGTCAGGCCAATGGCCCATCCAGTCCAACATTCTGTGTCACACAGTGGCCAGAAATACCAGGTGCCATCAGGAGATCCAGCAGTGGGGCTAGAGGACACTAGGAGCCCTCCCACTGTTGCCCCCCCCCAGCACCAAGAAGACAGAGCATCCCTTGCCCCAGCCTGAGAGTTAGATAGTACCTTGTGGCTCATAGCCACTGGTGGACTTCTGCTCCACATGCTTATCTGAGTCCCTCTTGAAGCCGTTCGTGCTTGTAGCCGCCGCCACCTCCTGTGGCAGGGAATTCCATGTGTTCACCACTCTTTGGGTGAAGAAGAAGTAGAAAACCAGCACGGCTACAGTGACAGACGAGGATCTGTGAGACCCAGGTTCAAGTCCCCTCCCTGTCATGGAAGCTCACCAGTCACTTTGGGGCAGTCATTCTCCTTCAGACTAATCTACCTCACAAGAGTTGTTGAGAGGAGCAGGGAGCAGTTTTGTAAGCCACTATGTCCCCCCCCCCCACGCACACACACACACACACACTGGGAAGAAATATGAAAATAAATACAATCACAATCAGTGCTCCCTCTCAGCTGTGGAGTCTTGTGAGCAGAAACTCTCCTTTGTGAGCTACCGGCATTAAAGTTGTGAGTGAGCGATTGGGCTGCTGCATTAAATTAGTTTGCCCTGGAGCCCTCCTGCCTGAGCCGAGACAAAAATGTGTGAGCTGGAGGCTAAAAAACTGTGAGCCGTCTCATACCAACTCAGCTTAGAGGGAACACTGATTGCAAGGCACAGCTGTGTTGCGTAAGCTTAGCAGACCCTTGAGAAGTCTGCCTTTCATTTTAGAGCGAAAGAGGAAGGGGGCAGATCCAGACAACACTGAGCCCTTTAAGTCTCACTGCATTCAGCGGGGAAGTTAATGGCTTTGATTTCTCCCACTGAAAGCAGAAGTACTTCAGGCCTTGCTGCGAAAGCGTTGCGGAAGCCCCCACAGCCAAGTGACGGAGGATTCGTCAGGATCTTTGACTCTGTTCTGAACTGACTCAACGGCCTGGAGATAATCACATTCACCTAAGCCTACAGGATTTGTTTATACCGCTTTCCTCTAGTTGAAGAGTGCCTGACAATCACCTTCCCTTCCTCTCCCTACAACAGGCGCTTTGTGAGGCAGGGTGGGACAGAGAGAGAGAGCTGTGAGTCAGGTTGTGCCTTTGGCTAAATCTGAGTCGAAAAATATCCGGAAAATATCGGTATTTTTCAGGTATTGATTCATCTGGATAGTCATTTTGGATATTGTTCGTCTATCTGAAATGGCCAAGCACCGAAAATATTTGGGATTTTCGGGACCACCAGTTAGATGTACAAAGGGCATTTACAGGGATGGTGGTCTCTTTCAATGCCCTTTCCCCCTCCACTGAAATCAATGGAAGATGTGGGCACCTTCTTTGGGGGCCCATAGAACTGGATCCCCTGGTCCAATCTTTTTTAAACTTGGGGTGAGGAGAGACCAGAGACCCCCAGGTTGATTCTCTCTTATACTCTATGGGGACCACTGACTATAATGGTCCACACAGGGTATAATTCACATAGGGTTTCCCAGATATTTCCTTAATTTGCATACCATACTGGTATTGTGATTTGGGAATATCAGGAAATACCAATATTTTCCAGGTTCAGTATATCCGCACCCAAAAAATACCATTCCCCACCCCACCCCTAGTTGTGAGAGAGAACGGTGACTGACCCAAGGTCACCCAGAAGGCTTCATGTGGAGGAGGAGGGGGGGACTCGGGAAATCGATCCCAGCTCTCCAGATTAGAGCCTGATACTCTTAACAACTACTTAACCACACCGGCTCTCAAGTTACTTCACAGTCTTATTTAAAAACCAAACAAGCAACCCAACCCATTGCCAGACAGAACAAAAAGAACAGAGGATAAAACAAACTAGTGATGCAAATCAGAACTTCATCTCCACTCCATGAAATTTTGATCATCCCCCCAAGGCCACTTCAGGAAGATTGTGGTGAGGATAACAAGACCATTGATACGAAGCTCTTCAAACCACTGAAAGCTCTATGCCCACGCTATGTATTTCATTTAATTTATTTACTCAAAATATTTTTCATGATACGGCACTTAATTAGGGCTGGGTCCCTGTTGCAGAGCTGTGTGGGATGCCAGACGTTCTGGTGCTGCTCTCCAACATGGGGGGATTTCTATCCTGTTGTAGCAGCAGCCCCTTCTCCCACCCCATAGCGTGCCTCGAGACTTTTAACATGCATCGGGCTGGAGCCAGGGTTTTGCACATTTCTATGCGGGTGAAACAGACAGAAGAAGAAGAAGAAGAAGAAAAAGAAGAAGAAGAAGAAGAATAGATTGGATTTATATCAGAGCGGCTTACAATCTCCTTCCCCCCTCCACAACAGACACCCTGTGAGGTGGGTGGGGCTGAGAGTGCTCTTGACAGAAGCTGCTCTTTTTCAAGAACAGCTCTGACAGAACTACGGCTTGCCCAAGGTCATCCAGCCAGATGCAAGTGGAGGAG
>NW_015176488.1:87421-87973 GCF_001447785.1 Gekko japonicus | reverse complement strand
GGGGGGGGGCAACAGTGGGAGGGCTTCTAGTGTCCTGGCCCCACTGCTGGACCTCCTGATGGCACCTGGTATGTTTGGCCACTGCGTGACACAGAAGAGTGTTGGGCTGAATGGGCCACTGGCCTGATCCAACATTGGCTTCTCTCTTATGTTCTTATGTACTACTTGGGCTTATATTTGTCTTTATTGAACTTGTAATAGATATATGTATATTTTTGTATATTTGATAACACTTATGCTTCGGCTTTAGACACAGAACTACTGGGCGCTTATATTCTGATTTCCTTAACCCTTTGGCTTGTAATTAAATTCATTTTGGGTTAAGTTCCCCCGCCCCTTCTTTTATCTTAGGCTAAGTGCCACTACATCAAACTCTCCTCCATACCCCACAATATCACCACAACCCATTAGAACCATTGCAAGCCCCACCCCCCGGTTGCCGTAGGAAGGGGTCCAGGGAGCCCAGACGCAGCCCGACCAGAGGCCCAGGTTGCTGGCAGTCAGGTAGGGTTCGCTGTGGCACACGGGGGGGGGGGCCCCCAGAGACACTTC
>NW_015176488.1:85666-86117 GCF_001447785.1 Gekko japonicus | reverse complement strand
TCTTCTTCTTCTTCTTCTTCTTCTTCTTCTTCTTCTTCTTCTTCTTCTTCTTCTTCTTCTTCTTCTTCTTCTTCTTCTTCTTCTTCTCCTCCTCTCTCTCTCTCTCTGGGGCAGGAGGCCCGCTTCTCAGGGAGCCTCACAGCTGGACCGCTCCTCTGACCCACTGCCCGCCACAGGCCGCACGGGCAAGGGCCCAGCGCACTTCCCTTGAAACACGGGGCAAGGACCACAATGGAGGACGGTGCTCACGAGCGCCAGCGCAGGTCTGCGAGAGAGCCTGTCAGCGAGGGGGTCACTGAACTTTCGGTGCTTGGCCCTCATTTTGGAAGGTCATACAGAGGTCATTTCATAGAAAAAGAGGTGCAGGAGCTCATTAGCATAACTTATTTGCATATGCCACACCCCATGGCGTCACCGGAAGTGTGTCGGAAGGCAACACCCACCGCTCAGG